>NC_134483.1:335128311-335380811 GCF_040206685.1 Ascaphus truei | reverse complement strand
TGTATTTTTCCATACAAAGGTACCTAATTTTTATTTATCTTTGCCAATTTTGGCTAACGATTGTCCGTTTAACATTTGAGTGCTCTGAATACTGTACACTCCATTCACTTGCTGATATTGAACCTAACCAAGGCCCTCCCTTTTCAACTCTGTCCTATACAACTGAGAATACCCATTTCAATTGCCAAAAAGGTCTATCTGTCGCCCATATAAATATCCGGAGCCTGCTGCCCAAACTGGATGAACTAAGGGCATGGTGCCTTATGCATAAACCCAAAGCCATCCTTCTCACACAAACATGGCTAACCCCTAAAACTCTCGATGCAAATATCACCATTCAGGGATACTCCATTTGTAGGAAAGATAGGTCAAAGAGAGGAGGAGGGGTGTTATTTTATATTGCAGACACCTTACAATTCACCCTGTTAAATTGCCCCCCAAGCCCACCCTCTTTTGAAATCTTAGTTGGCAAAATCTGCCTCCCCTTTTCTTAGCCGTCCTGATTGCTGGCATCCACCGCCCCTCTAAAGCCGCACTACAGTCCCTGACTGATATCACCCAGTTTCTTGGCTGCATTTCTTCTCTGAATGAGAAGAGTGAGCTGCTAGTTCTTGGGGATTTAAACTACAATTGGCTCGACCCTAAAAACCACAAAATCCAGAAACAACTCAAGTCCCTTAACCTAACGCAACTCATTTCCCTACCCACATGGCCAAACCTGAAATCTCACAACCATTCCTTGCTAGACTGAATTCTCTCCTCTAATCCCAGCAGAATCCAATCCTCTGACATCCTTTCTGATATTTTCAGTGACCATGCAATAGTTTACTGTGTAAGGAAAATTAAACCGCCCCATTCAAGCCCTAAAGTTCTCCTCACTAGAACATTTAGAAACTTTTACCCACAGCAGTTTCTGTCTGACCTTACCAACTGCCCTTGGTACAGAATCGACTTAATTCCCGACCCCGATTCTGCGCTCGACTATTTCCAATCCGAGTTCTTAAAACTCTGTGATACCCATGCTCCATTTCGCAGAATAAGAGTACAGGGGTCCACCTTCCATGGATTACAGCGCTCTACCATTTCAGGGATGCCTTGTGGAAAAGATACAAAGTAACTGGCACTACCTAGGATATTAATAACTACAGATGCCTCGGTTAATCAGTTTAACCAAACTGTAGTAGAGAAACGTCAAGAGTCGGGGTACTTCTTATATGGTCTCTGATGGCAGGATATTCCCAATTTCTCCCAGGCTCACAGGCAGCAGGATATTATGCAGATATAGAGAAATAAACACACATAGTGTAATACTGTATATATAGATATAAATTCTATAACCATATAGTGTATCAACTCACATTGTGTGTATAGGTAATACGCCTTTAGGTTGTTAAAGTAACCAATTCTTATACAGTATGGTCTCTGATGGCAGGATATTCCCAATTTCTCCCAGGCTCACAGGCAGCAGGATATTATGCAGATATAGAGAAATAAACACACATAGTGTTATACTGTATATATAGATATAAATTCTATAGCCAAATAGTGTATCAACTCACATTGTGTGTATAGGTAATACGCCTTTAGGTTGTTAAAGTAACCAACTTTGGATGTCGTCTGGAATCACAGGGGAAATCCCAAGCAAAAAAGAGGAAAAGGATGCAGAAAACAAAAACAAAGACCCCTGAAGAAGTCCCTTTGGACGAAACGCGTTGAGGCAACCTATTAGAGCCAGCTGCTGACAATCTATAGACTTTGAGGAGCTGTCTGTAGCTGTCTGAAGCTCTGTACCCCCTCAGTGTGGTATTCCCGGGTGCATGGCCAGCACTAGGTTTTACTGAGAGTGGGGTTACATGTTTTGGACTACCTTGGGTTCTTTTTTTGTATCAAAATATAACAAGATCCACCGCTCTCCTATAATAACAACTTAGTAAATAAAAGATATCACAGGTGCACAAGGGAATGATTGAATACTATATACACACATAGGAGGTAGGATTATAGAAAATCCTATCCCCACAAGAATCCCTCACAATTGCACTCATGTGATGTAATTATTGCTAGGATAACAGTGATCCAGGAGAGTATCCTATATAACTAGTCATAGTTAGTAGAAAAAACAAAAAATCATTTATTAATATCTGCAAAATAACACACTGGGTGTGGAATATATACAAGGGAATTAAAATATTGGCAGTGGAGTGTGACTAAAAATAGGGGAGTACTCATATATGTGTCTTATTCCCAATTGTGTTGGCAAGTTTCATACTGAGAGACACTAGTTCAGTCTCTAATTGTGTCCTTACTGAAGGGATATAGTGACAGATTATTTACTGTTTCACTACCTCTCTTAGGACTGCGTATCTAAGACATATAGGAGGAATATATAGGGTTACACTCTTGATATTTACATCTCCCCAATATATCATATAGAGTACGTGTCTCTCTCAATTATCTACATTTAGTGGGTATTAACCCTCACTTATCATCCAGTAGACAAACTTGCACAATCTAGCTCCCTGTACTGTGATTAATTGTGGTGGAGTTTCTTTACTCAGGGAGTATTATCCCCTATGTAGGGAATAAGACTATCTAATCACATATATGAGTACTCCCCTATTTTTAGTCACACTCCATTGCCAATATTTTAATTCCCTTGTATATATTCCACTCCCAGTGTGTTATTCTGCAGATATTAATAAATGATTTTTTGTTTTTTCTACTCACTATGACTGGATACTATCCTGGATCACTGTTATCCTAGCAATAATTACATCACATGAGTGCAATTGTGAGGTATTCTTGTGGGGATAGGATTTTCTACAATCCTACCTCCTATGTGTGTATATAGTGTTCTTTTTTTGTATTCAGCTCTGTAAGTGCTTTTTTATTTATATAACGTTTGTTCTACATTTTCCTGCATCCTTTTCCTCTTTTTTGCTTGGGATTTCCCCTGTGATTCCGGACGACATCCAAAGTTGGTTACTTTAACAACCTAAAGGCGTATTACCTACAGTATACACACAATGTGAGTTGATACACTATATGGTTATAGAATTTATATCTATATATACAATATTACACTATGTGTGTTTATTTCTCTATATCTGCATAATATCCTGCTGCCTGTGAGCCTGGGAGACATTGGGAATATCCTGCCGTCAGAGACCATATAAGAAGTGCCCTGACGCCTGACGTTTCTCTACAACAGTTTGGTTAAACTGATTAACCGAGATGCCTGTTTTATCTTACTTAATGTGAGTGCATTACCATCTTTATCTATACCGAATATATACAGAATTACACTATTGTGTTTTCTCTTTAATTTTTATTTTTATATCATCTGGATGTGAGTGCGCATTGGATCCTCCTACTCTACGCCATCCCCAGTGGTTGAAGAACCCACTTATCACCCTCTGCTGCACCCACCAGTTTCTGCCCAAATCTTTAAATTGGGACTATAAGTATCCTATTTATATTCACAGTATTTTTTGTGCTCGTTTTCTTGTTTTCATTAACTACAGATGCCTATGGAATATGTGCTCAAGGCAAATAAGACATGCAAAAGCACAATATTACTCTGACAATCTTCACCAGAATACTGTACATCAAACCCAGCTAACTTCTGGAAGGTTATCAACAATATATTCCAGCCTTCTAGCCATCAACAACCAAGTAATATCACTAAGAAGGCTATTACTCTGACAAATCCCACTGACATGACAAATGCATTCAATGACTACTTTTGCGGGGTGTGCACTAACTTATTAGCGAAATGCAACCCAAACCACAAACATCAACCTCATTTTTAGAATACCCATATACCCCCACCCTCTCCCAACACTGCCCAATTTTCAATTTGTCCCAGTATCTGAAGAGGAGATTACACAAGTGCTTCTCAAATTAAAACTAAGCAGCCAATGTGGACCTGACTTTCGGAAATCTCAGTTCCTTAGACTTGTGCCCCAGCGATTGCCAAACCAATTGCATCCCTTGTCATCTAAAAAAAGGGTAATTTTCTTATGCCTTGATGTGGCTTGCAGGCTTAAAATGCTTTGGCCAAAGGGTTTAACTAAATGACCCTTTTTTAAGAGATATATAGATGTTTTACTGAGTATTTTTGGCATATTGGATGTAGCTTTGGGCTTCTTGTTGTATACATTTGCATGCCCAGTAGCAATCCAATTGACACACACACACACATACACACACACACACAGACACACACACAGACAAACACACACACACACACACACACACACACACACACACACACACACACACACACACACACACACACACACACACACACACACACACACACACACACACACACACACACACACACACACACACACACACATATATATATATATATATATATAATGTGGTCATTTTGGGGGTTTCTTAGAGCTTGCTGGGTATCTGTGTGTTTATTAACTTTGGCCAGCTGGTCTCAGCTGTTTTGGAGGTTAGTGCCCCCCCCCCCCTTCAGGGTTTAAGCTCCCCCCTCCCCACTTTCCAAGTAAGCAGGTCTTTTTCATGCAGATGGTTGGGACAGATCCAATGCGATCCTTCTTCCTCTAATTATAGCGGTAAAAAATAATTTTAATCAGTTAATGTTAAGAATGCAATATTTGGTCATGCCTTACTGTGGGTTGCAGGCTTTAAATGCTTTGGCCAAAGGGTTTAACTGAATGACCCTTTTTCAAGAGATATATATGTATTTCACTTTGTATTTTTGTCATATTGGATGTTGCTTTGGGCTTCTTTGTTTTTTGTTGTATACATTTAGCCATGCCCAGTAGCACTCCATTTGACACACACACACACACACACACGCACGCACGCACGCACGCATGCACGCACGCACGCACACTCTCACACACACATATATGTGGTAATTTTGGGGGTTTCTTAGAGCTTGCTGGGTATCTGTAGGGTTAATATATTATTATGTTTTACATTGTAAATATGATGTATTTGTATCATGTAATCTAAGTTGCCTAGTCTTATCTCTCCCATTATATATACATAGGCAAGATAGGACTAATGCCATCCTCGGGTAGGTATTAAAAATTGGCACTATTTTTTTTTACAGTAGTCTGGTATCTTCTGATACCACAGTTCAGTGGATAGCATGTGAGTAAGTAACCTGACATGAACTATTAATTTGCAGATGTGAATTAAAAATAGCACTGACATATCACTGCGGTTAAAAGCCTCTTTAACAGTGACGATATGGCTTTAGTGAATAGTCTATTAAAATAAAATTGGCTCTCAACACATTTTTACCGACCTTTAGTGAATCTTGCCCTTAGAGTGCTTTTCTATTATTTTTTGTTGTTGATGTTTTTTTAACATACTTTTTGTGTATATGGACAAAGACGTGCTAATCTTTTAGACATCTTGATCATAGTAGGCTGAGAATGTATTGTTTAATATCAGAACTATTATTAACTATTTGTTGATCAACCAAGAGCAGTTCTGTTTTAACGATTGCGTGACCCTTAAGTATTGAGACCTTTTATTGCCCTTTACTGAGTTGACCCTTGAAATTCCTTCTTAGAAAAATATATTACACGAGCAATAAGATCTTTCCACTTTCACAGTTAATGTCATTGTTTGCACCAGATGAAAGGATGCACATTGGTTACCTCTACTTTATACTGTAGTTGACATGGAAGGAGAAGCTATTGCAGATTGATTGATGTGAAGGTGATGTTAAATGCCAATGTATCAGAAGTAGCATCAGCTAGTGCTGCACCCATCCAGTTGGACTACAGTATGTATATATTAAATTGCTTGTCAATTATTCATTCAATTGTGATTTCGATAATTGGGGAACCATTACATGAAAAGTCCCATTGAAGTCAACATGTGTTTCCATCTGCTATTGCTCCAAACAATTGCACTGTAATCAATAAACATGTATTCCTACAATATTAACACATACCAAGTGAATTTAAATTCCTATTTATCAAAAGATAACTGCAGTGAAATTTGTGCCTCCATGTAAATTTAGCTGCATTTTGATAAGCATGTTAGTCATTTTGCTGTCCAAATGAAAACTACAGTAACGGGTGCTGTCTATATCCCCTAGTACCACTGACTACTGCCTGCAGCCTTTTATAAAAACTGATGTATAATAAAGTCCCATAATGTCAGACCCTGGTGTGTAACCAGTTTTAATTGTGAGTTGTCATATTACAGAGGCAGCCGACTGTATTCGACCACATCACGTTCCAAACTCACGGCGAATTCGCCGAAAACTCCGCGAGATGGTCCACACCAGACTAATGGTCCATCGAATTAACATAGCGGGGGACCCTGCGTTTTAATGGAACTCGCGCGGTGTGAATCATACCGTGTTCCACTGTCTGTAAGAGACACACAGTAAGAGATAGACTGAATCAGTCAGTCTACCTGCACGCTTCTAACAGGCGATCGCAGGGCTTTAATTTAATTTTAATAATACTGTATTGCAACAGGTGTTCTTCAGAGCTGAACCACAATGATTTCAGGTCTGGGGACCCCCTGCTTCCCGAGTTACAGGCCCCTTTATGGGCGATGTTTAAATTCTCCCGAGTCACGGCCCACGTGATCAGGGGATGTTAACCAAACAGAGGGATACTGGCACCCCATAATGAGGCCTGTAGCTTAGAAGCAAAATGCGGTTCTGCTACCCCTGCTACAATACTGTAATATTTAAATAAAATAAAAGCTGCTTCATTACCTTGCCGGATAACCGCTAAGACAATGAAGGGGTTAAGCAAGACTACCTTGTTTATTGGGGGCAGAGGGGGTAAGTGAAGGGGGTAACTTCCCCAGGGTGGGTAGTTAGGCCTACCGGGATGGTTGCAGGAGGGGTTAACCCTTCATTACCTTAGCGGAAGTAACCACTATGGTAATAAAAGGGTTAACCCCTCCCACTGCCCACATGAGAGGCCTAACCACCCACCCTGGGGCAATAACCAATTATCAACTGTGACTGGGGAAAGATATAAGATTAAAGACAACATAAATAAAATAAATAAATAAAAATAAATTAATAAATATCCTGCAACAGCATAGGTGTTGTGTACCTCATAATGTGTGGATGTGGGACCCAATATATTGGGCACATGAAAAGGGCTCTCAAAGTAAGAATGGCTGAGCATGTGCGCAACATAGAGAAAGGACTAGAGACGCATTGTGTCTCAAACCACTATAAGAATATTCATCAATGTAATCCCAAGGATCTATTCTTTTGTGGCATAAAATTAATTTAAAAAACCTGGCGAGGGGGAGATTTCATTAAGAAAATATCCCAACGTGAAACATACTGTAAATATACATTAAAAATGTTGAGTCCGTTGGGTCATAATATAGAAATTGATCTCAATTCCCTCCTCTAGTTTGCTCATTAACATATTCCATATTTATTGTAGCGATTCGATACTAGATCCCATAATAGTAAGCCTCTAACAGTAAGTTTTCTCATGGGAAACAATTCCCTTAAATATTCAACAGATTATGTCCACCATTTGTATTATTAATAATAGATCTCGACCCTAATAAAAATTGGGCAAAATAAATAAAACATCAGTGTATGCCAGAGACCAACAGGATAGACAATATAGGTCCACCTGGATATCTAACTCAGTATATAGAAACCCTTTGTGGGTAGCAACAACTAATGCCAATGCGGTACTTAAATTAATACTCGATCTCTGCCTATAATATGTTAATATCTCAAACAATGCTAGGAGACATGAAAAATAATCACCATTCCATGGATAATAAGGGAAACTTATGTATGTTTATGTAGCTATATGCATGTATGTATGTACAGACATATATTATGTTATCTGTGCTTGTCCCTCCCCCGTGTGTGGAAGAGAGAGAGAGAGAGAGAGAGAGAGATTTTTCTTTTCCAAAAAGCCCACATATTAGAATTTGAGCTGAAAAATGCTTCAACTAAAGAAATCAGTATTTGAGGTATAGATAGTGGTTTGCATCTAATCCCTATTATTCTTCAATTACAATCAGCGTACATAATTCTATTCAAAATATTTGTCTATTTATCATTGTTTTGAATATTGTACCTGTTAAGGGCAATTCTCTGATTATCAACAAAGGAAAAGGAAACATCAATCAACATATGAGTGTTTATGAGGTGAATACTAAAGATGAGACAAGTTTATTGTATGTAAAATCTAATTCTAATAAAAGTCCCTTTAAAAGGACTGAGTAGATCACAATCTGTAATGCTGTGCTCACCACAAACATGGCAGGACCAAGGCACTGAGGTGGGAATGGGTATAAATGCCCCCCACAGCCACGGGGGCACGTCTGGAGTGCGGATGGTCAGGCAGCCGGGTCAGGATTGGCGAGAGTAGAATAGTCAGGTACTTGCCGAGGTCTGAGTTAGGAGCCAGTAGAATGGACAGTGTCCTTTTAGCCGTGGTCAGGGGTTGGAGCCAGTAGGAGCGTAGAGGTCCATAAGCGGGGGTCTGGATTGGAGAGATGCGGAAGGTCCGAGGTAAGCTGGGGTCATTAAGCCAGAAGTGCAGAGTCCAAAGTATTAGCTGGGTCGGTACACAGGAGGTCAATCTGAAACAAGAAGTTAAGAGACAAGGCAAGGCAGGACAAGGAACCAGGAAGTGGGAGAAAAGCGCTAACTGGAACTATGCTCAGCCAAAGTGCAATTGGCACAGCTGAGCATATGAGGTGAGCATGACCAATGAGAGAGGGGGGTGGAGTGGAGGCACGGCCTCAGCTGAGGCAAGATAAGAGGAGAGATGCAGGAGACAGGTGGGCATGATTGAGGAAGTTGACACGCAGCTTGGGAGCAGTGCACATTCCTTACACAATCAGGAAACCCCTGACGAAGCCAATCAATGGATGAAACGTGTAGGGTGAGAGAAATCAAACTACCTAGACGCGTGAAGACCCGTAACCTGTTGGACCGGAGGTTTTTGGCGCCAAAGCAGAAACCGGGTAGACGCCAGAGTGAGACAAGCATTTCTCAGAGGTTGCCAACCAGGAAGTCCAGCGACTGCATTGTGGGTGAAAACACAAGCCACGGGGCGGCTGTGAGCTTGGAGCGAGATAATACACGCCAGAGTTAAATCCTGCAAGACCGCTAATTGGATAGCGGCGGTCGTTCTATTGGAGAACGGGAGCTGTGCTGTTCCAACGACCGGAGCAGGTAGCGGCAGCTCTTTATGGCAGTACGAGAATTGTGCTGCTCTGATGACCAGACCAGGCAGTTGTGGAGGTGAGAGAATAACCTACACCACAGCAGCTTAACAAACAGGAGGGTCAGAACAAGGGGTCAAGCATTGTGAGTATAAACAGATGACAATACAGCACCTAGCAGATGTGGAAATCGTAGATTTGAGAGATTCGGAAAACCACATCAAAAAGGTAAGACTGTCGCAAATATAGTATTCACTCACAAAGACACTAAACAATTATACCATCAAAAACCCTACATTTGGATTCACCAATCAACCATCTAATACTGGAACATATACTTGTTCTAAAAAGGGTTAATCCACTCTAAGGAAACGGGGGATAATATTTTTTCCCTCCAAATAGGAAAGAGTGGACAATACGTTTAAGAAAGCAATATTTGCCTTTGGGGTTCTAAGTGCAATTGAAGTACAGTTACTAGTAATATGTTTGCAATATACTTTATGATTATTGTGTCACTATAACCAATATATCCCTTTTCAGGCATTTCAGCATATGCTGGAAATTGTATTCTTTTTCTCTTTTTATATTTTTATTCTACAATACCAGCAATATCGGTATGTCTGAGAATTGAGATATAGTTTTGGGATATTTTATTATTGTCGTTGTTTAGTTTTGAGTTCAAGCTTGAACACAGTCTAGGTTCACAAAGTTACTTACTTTGGTGATAATTTTATATCTAGTTTGTATTTACTTTGTATTTTAAGTATATTTGAATAAAATTTGTGTTATATGCATACAAGTGTTGTGTCCTTGGGAACCTTGACACTAAAGGAAGTCCTCAGTTATCCGACACAATGCGTTACTCAAAATGGCGTTGGATAGCGAAAAGTCTTAAAGCGAAACACGTTTTCCCATAGGAACACTGTTTAAATGAAAGGTTCCGTTCCTGAAGGCATTTTTAACACTAAAATACACCAAATATTTTACGCAGGCAATAAGATATGCAGCACACACATAAATTATTTAGTGTACATAATGTATTATATATATATATATATATATATATATATATAATATAATAATAATATAATATATTATATAGTATAATATAATATTATATAATATATATATTATATACACATAAACAATGTTGCAAAACGTTGTAAGAGCGTTGGATAAGTCATTTTGGCGTTGTAAAAATGAACATAGGTATGTATTGCATAGCGTTGGATAAGCCATTCGTTGTAAAGCGAAGCGTTGTATAACGAGGACTGCCTGTATTTGCTTCTTGTGAATTGAGATACTAATTTCATGCGCTAGGGTTTATTCTATTTCCTTTTCATTATCTGTCTTTGGGGAACTGAGAATCCCCCACTATTTACCTAACTGAGAATCCCCCACTATTTACCTAAGCAGCAGACATTTATACAATTGTAGTTCAATATTATCTAACGCCCTTATACATACTTTTCAATTACCTCCTTCACTCAATCCCTCTACTCCCAATAAACATTACAATACAAACATCAATAAAATACATTGACACCCCCCTTCCACCTCCCAAACACATAAAGTACAATAATGGGCACAATTCCTATTATCCATATCCAGATAATAGTTAATTTGCCTATTAAAAAAATAAAACATAACCAAAACATTAACCAGCCAGCATATAGTAAATTAAAGTTCTACTTACCCTTTCCAGGATGAAGGCCATCCTCGTCCTCCTCATTTTCCTCTTCTTCAGTGGGCACCAACACGGAACCCGGTGGAGATCATGGTGATGTGGACAACTCAGAGGCTGGTGCAATGGACACTCACAGCAAGGACATACCCCATGCGATGCGGACTAGTCCCGGATCCTCATAGATGAGGGTACAGGTTCAGGGGGGGAGGGTGGTCGCGGACAGCATTATTGGGTCCGGACCCAATTTAAGAGGTGGGAGCTAAAATGCATACGCACAGCGGTATTAGTGCATTCAGGGGAGCAGCATTGGGGGGCGTATGTGTGTGTGTTAGCAATAAAGCATTGAATATATGTATTAAAAAATGCAGCTTTGCTTTTTAAAAACGGGAGCCACGCTCAGACCGCATTATAGGCGGATCCGCGTTATAGTGGATCGCGCTATAACGGGTTGAGCTGTATTATCTGAGGCCTGTCTGCCGAGATAAAACCTACTTGGTCGATATGGATTAACCTTTGTAGAATCGGGTTCAATCTGTTCACCAGGATCTTGCTATAAATTTTTTAATCTGTGTTGAACAGAGGGATTGGTCGGTAATTCCTACATTGAAGTGGGTCTCTACCTTTTTTGTGAATAATGGCTAAACTTGCCATAGACATTAAAGTTGGTATTGGTTTGCCCCCTAAGAAAGAGTTAAACATATCAAGGATAAATGGGGAGAGAGTCGCCAGAAATGTTTTATTGTATAGGTTGGAAAACCTGCCTGGGCCTGGAGCTTTGGCTATTTTCAGAAATTTGACAGCCTCTGACAGCTCTTCCTGGGTTATTTTCCAATTCTGGGCCAGCTTGTCCTTCTCTGACAATTGGGGCAGGTTGCACTGTTCCAGATACTTCGCAACCACATCAGAGATTGTAGGGCCTTTCCCATGTGTTTCCAGATTATACAATTTTGAGTAGAAGTTTGTAAACTCTTGAGCTATTTATTTTTCGTTATAGGAAATTTGACCTGATTTTCATCGAATTGCAGAGATCTGGGATTTGATCCTCATATCTCTTTGTTTGCTAGCTAGTAACCTGTCGGCCTTATTGCCTTTGTCATAATAGCGTTGGTTGGTCCATTTTAACACCATTTTAAGGAGTTGATTATATGCTGTTGTGCTAGCTTAATAATCTTATCTGTGAGTTCTTTGTATTGTTTCAATTCAACTTTTTTCCTGAATAAGGCTATAGATATTAAGTCCCCTCTAATTGATGTTTTGTGAGATTCCCATAACATTGCCGGAGCTGAGACGGAGCCTTTATTTATATCAAAGTATTGCGAATGTTTTTGCTTAATTGTACTCTCTATTTCTGGAAAGTTTAGGAGAAAGTCGTTTAGTTTCCAATTGTATGAATTACTTTTTGTAAAGAGGAGAGAGAGAGTTATTTCAATGGGGGCATGGTCAGACCAAGTTATAGGGCCTATATTCGACTGGCAGGATGCCTGGAGAATTATTTATTTATAAAATATTTTACCAGGAAGTAATACATTGAGAGTTACCTATCGTTTTCAAGTATATCCTGGGCACAGAGTAAAACAAATAATACATGGTTACAAGTACAGTTACATAAATGAACAGGGTATACATTATATACAAGACATTGCGTGCACAGTTAAAGAAAATATATATTATGAGCGTATGAAACAGTTACAGACTAGGTTAAAATGTGAGACAGTCTTAGATTTGAAAGAACTTAAACTGGTGGTGGATGTGAGAGTCTCTGGTAGGTTGTTCCAGTTTTGGGGTGCACGGTAGGAGAAGGAGGAACATCCGGATACTTTGTTGAGCCTTGGGACCATGAACAGTCTTTTGGAGTCTGATCTCAGGTGATAGGTGCTGCAAGTGGTAGGGGTGAGGAGCTTGTTCAGGTAGCTGGGTAGCTTGCCCATGAAGAATTTAAAGGCAAGACAGGAAAGGTGAACTTTGTGCCTAGACTCTAGTATTGACCAATCTAATTCTTTGAGCATTTCGCAGTGATGTGTGTTGTAGTTGCATTGGAGAACAAAACGACAAATTGAATTGTAGAGGGTGTCAAGTTTGCTAAGGTGGGTTTGAGGTGCCGAGCCATATACTATGTCTCCATAGTCAATAATTGGCATTAGCATCTGCTGTGCGATACGCTTTCTGACCAGGAGACTTAGGGAGGATTATTAGGAATATTGGTATCCAGAAAATAATCAATGCTTGAGTAAGTCTGGTGTGTGTCTGAGTAAAATGTATAGTCCCGTTGACCTTGATGCTGTGCCCTCCAGATAGCAACCAGAGAGAAATCTTTTATCAGCTCTCTAAATTTCTTTTCAGTTTTTTGTACATGAGTTGAGTGGGAGACCCTTGGGGTAGTGGATTTATCTTGCTCTGGAAACATACCATGTTCATGTCACCTGCTATTATCAACAAGGATAGTGAATGCTGATCAAGAGACTCTAGTACTTCTGTTAGGAAGGTTATTTGGTTCTCATTTGGGCATATAAATTGATTTAAGAGGCTGGGGTAACCGAGAGAGCGCCCTGGACTGCTAACCGACACTGATCCTGTCTTCAGCTGTGGAACTACCAACTAACATAGTGAGTGAGTGTACAACACTTGCTTATCCACATTGACTCTGATTTAATACGTTTTAAAATTATCTGGTGTACCTTAAACATGGTACTCTTCACGGAAGATCTCTGCCTGTATGTATACTCAGGATACTCTGAGGTTAACGTAACAACACGAAAAATACAGCTATACTGACAATGAATATGCAATAAACGCTATAGTATCAACACTTACCTTATAGCAGTGAACAAATCGTATCCCCGCTAAAACATACTGCATGTTTGACTGGCAAACACTCCATTACCACTCAGAGTGATTTGCGACAGGCAGCATCACGAAGTAGAAGGTACACACATCAGACTATTGATATAAAGCAACCTCTCTCCTAATTAAGTACTTCTTGCTACAATACATACCTCTAACTCAGGCACTGTGAACAAACAGCTCTTTGATCCTCTTAATAGATTATAACAATCATTCATGGACATCTAACATGAGAGCATAGACCAATTGATCTAATTGTTGCCACTTTATTTGTTACACTTCCCTTGCAGCAGCAAATGAATCCTAAGGCTGGGTCCCTGCTGCAGCGCGCGCTATGGCATGCGCTGTCGGGACAAGAACCACCCCTCAATGGAGCCAGGCCCGCTACCTACCTTGGCCACATTTTTCTGAAGACAGGAAAACTGTGTTCAGATCTTATGATGAAGTGCTGGCCACCCCCCCGGCAGTTCAGCCAATGAGGGTGAACCTGTCAGGTGACATCATGGTCTTGCCCCCTGCCATGACCCGATCACACACCCCCACCCCCAACTGTCCCACTGCAGCTCTGCACAGACCGGGGAACAGAGCTGCACACGCCGCCAGGCATAGCCTAACCTCGCTGTAACACATCAGCACGCATGACTGACAAACACTTTATTATTGTCGCTTTTTCCTCCACAATATAACAAAGATACACCCATTCCTTTTTTGCTTGACTGCTAAAACTCTGACACAGGCCCTCATTCTCTCCCGTCTCGATTACTGTAACCTCCTGTTGTCCGGACTTCCTGCCTCCCACCTGTCTCCCCACAATCTATCCTAAATGCTGCTGCCAGAATCACTTTACTCTTTCCTAAATCTGTCTCAGTGCCCCCCCGCCCCCTCCCCCCACTGCTGAAATCTCTCTACTGGCTTCCTATCAAATCCCGCATATCACACATTCAATTATCCTCCTCACTTTTAAATATTTACACTCCTCTGCCCCTCCTTACATCTCAGCACTAATTTCTCGCTATGCACCATCCCGACTCTTGCGTTCCACTCAAGGATGTTTTCTCTCTACCCCTTTGTATCAAAAGCCCTCTCCCGCCTTAAACCTTTCTCACTGACTGCCCCACACCTTTGGAATGCAATTCCCCTCAATACCCGACTAGCACCCTCTCTATCCCCTTTTAAGACCCATCTTAAAACACACCTGCTTACCGAAGCATATGAGTAACTCCATGGCTAACACTATACACCTGATACATAAAGCTTGGCCCCTTGCAGACGCACTTATCAGTAAACCCTCCTATTGTATCTGTATGTTCCTTCTACCAATTTGATTGTAAGCTCTTCGGAAAAGGGACCTTTTCCTAAATGTTACTTTTATGTCTGAAGCACTTATTCGCATGATCTGTAATTTGTATTATTTGGTATTTATATGATTGTCACATGTATTACTACTGTGAAGCGCTATGCACATTAATGGAACTATATAAATAAAGACATACATACATACTTCTGGCAACATGGCGTCAAATGATGCCGGAGGTAATGTGTTGTGATGTCACATGACCCTGCTGCATCATTTGAGGTAAGGGGGGGGCGGGGGAGCGATCACCGGTTGAGACAAGGCAGGGTGGCGTAGTAACAAAAGTTTGTGCCCTAGACCATCTGTAATATTTACGAGTGGAATATTAAACAAGAGATAGCGATGTTAGCAGAGCTGAGAAGAAAGGTAAATGTGAATGACACAATAACTCTATAACACCAAAGAACTCATGTCAAAGATGTTACTTTTATGAAATATTCTATTATTTAGCATTTTGTATTAATGTTGTATATGTGTAGCATCTTATATTATATTACATCTGTTACTAATGTTTTATTTATAGGTATTACCAAGATTTTAATTGCTGAATCATATCCTAGAAAAATCTTCTTTCTTGGGGTGTAGATTTGTAGATGAAATTCAAGTAATTCATAATCCATTTTGACTTGTCAGATGTGTTAGAAATTAATTTTGTAAGGAAATTGTGAAATATGCTGACTTGTAGAAAAGATAAGAACAAATGAATTAATTTATAGAACATTTTGGGTATAAAATTGAACCCATCAAGGTTATAAGCTTTGTGCCCAGACTTTTTGATAAGTAATTTCCAAGGATGAGAATATGTTATTGTCTTATTTTCTTTTATTATTGCTTCATACCAACAAAGCCATGTATAGATTAATTATTAACTAGGAAATGGTTCTATGAGCTCTTTGTGAGTAGATGTATCAGATTGTCCAAACAATTCCATCAAGGGGGACATGCCATACGTTCTCATACTTGAATGCCTAGTTTTGCCAGTAACCAGCATTACAAAAGTGTATTACAGTAGTTTATTATTTTGCCTCTAGAAGAATAAAGTAGAAACTGCTAAGAAATCTGGCGTTTTATTTCTACTTAAAGAATACACAAGGATCTATATACAAATAGTAGGACATTTTTTCATGTCAATCATATTGAAATAGTTTTTTTCCCCACTCCTCATATACCACTCAACAAATACCACCCCACATATAGCACCTCACACATACCGCATCACACATACCACCTCGCACATACCACCTCACACATACCGCCCCACACATACCGCCCACACATACCGCCCCACACATACCGCCCCACACATACCGCCCCACACATACTGCCCCTCACGAACATACACTGTACTACGTATGCGCCAATGTATAAAATACATTTTGTTATTTAAAGCAACAATACTAAATTCCTGCTTTTTTTCATTTCTCTTTTTTTTTAATATGTAAAGCATTTTGAAAAGGTCTAATCTACATTGTTACCTATAATGGCAATCATTTGGTACTCCTGTTACAGTATAAATCTGTCAAAATCCTGATCGTGTGCCTAACGAAATGGATGCCTTCTGACTCGATGCTGCAGTCAGTGAAATGCTGCTGCTGATATGTACAGTAACATTGAATTACTGAGTGTAGAACATTATTGTTACAGCTTCCAGAGTAATACACAGTATGCAGCACACAGATCTGTTTGTGATACTTGGTGCAGAGCTCAATAAGGTGTGTGTCAGAGTCTGTTTCAAAAGATGAAGTGAATTTGACTTTCTAAATGGTTGATGTAGCAGCCAAAGGTTGATCAGTACATTTAGAAAATCATTAAATATGGCATTAGGAATTAAACAAAATGCAGACAGTATTGTCTAATACTGCAGAACTGATTTATTTAAAAAACAAAACATATATGATTTTTGGCATTTATTATAACAGGGTGTGTCCCATCATACCTTTCTTTCCTCATATAGTATATCTGCTATGTAAGTCCTGTTAAGTTCCAGGCAGTAGCATGTTAATATATGGGCCAGTGACCCCCCTTCAGCTTCCCCTTGAAAGTGAAGGATAAGAGGTGGTGACTCATGGCCTGTGTACAGCCCATTAGAGGTGGGTATAGTCCATGAGCCCGCCCCTTCCAAAGTTTTCCAAGGAGGAGCATCAAAGTTAGAAGAGTCTGCCACTGGTCCCCAAGGAGAGAGGAAGGCTGTAAGTCTCTCCCATCGCGAGGATGAGCTGGCCCACTCTAGGTCCAAGAGGCCTAGAGAACACCAAGACCCAAGGCCCCACACTACCGGGCAGCACCATCTAGAAGTCCCGGTACTTCAGAGAGACCCTGCTGCTAGGAAGAACTGCTGCAAGTATACATCACAGTAAATCCTGTTCAACTATACCCCTGCCTGGTGTCAGTTCCTGGGCAGGGGGGTAAGGAGTGCAGTGATGGGGCTGACACCATACACCATGGGTTCCATCACAGCTGGAGGCACTGAAACACCAAGAGAAGAACACAGAGATCCACCTAAGCCTGTCCTGTCTCATTACCATCTAAGCAGATGACTCAGTACTCCTGCAGCCTACAGGTATAGCACCACACACATGGTAATGCGTGTAGATCCCCAGTACTGGTCCCTATATGAGATTGGGGGGAGGGGTGGCAGTGTTACAACATATAGGATTTTTCACATTTTGCTGCTTTAATGAACACCAATATAGAAATTTGAACATCTCAGTACCAATATTCAAACCATTTTTTGTCTACTTTCCTAGGCTTGCCACAGTGACCACTATTGGAAGTAATAGGGTGAATGTTTAATTTTATACATACATTTAAATGCAATAGAAAGCATGTAACAACATATTATTGGTGCGAGACTAGTGGAATTTCATTGCACTACTCATGGTATTTTTTTATTTTTATCGTTTTCACTTCTTTTTCATCTATTTTCAAAACTCAACAACTAAGAAAAGGCTAGACCCAGTTGTATTCCAATTTATAGGTTATGCTATTGTTTCTCCCCTTACTCCTGCATCAAACAAATGCACCATGTGAGAGGTAAAGTAAATCTCTCTAATTAATGGATCTGTGGAAAATATAGAATGCCTGAATAACAGCAGCAGGCAAGCACCATGATGCACTTCTTTGTAACTTAATACAAATAACAGTTTTTTGTGTTCTGCTACAGTACCTCCTTTTTTGATGACTGAAAGGGGTTGTCAAATGATAAGCCTAGCTCTACATCAAGAATAGCACATTTTTACAAATTGTCATTACAGGTGCAAAATTTCACACTGTGTACATGTCTTTCTACACAGAATTGTAAACCAAATTCTATATATAGCAACATCATCCACAATTTAGATGTCATTTTAGAAAATAAAAACAATATTCAAAGGTTATGTTTCCCTTTATTATGTCTGTATTGAGTGAATGTGCTGGAATGGCACTGTGTACCTGCAGAGATAAATTCCACTATACACCCTTGGGCAAACTTATATGGAAGGAAAGAGAGACCATTTCTTGGCTTCCCTCTAGGAGGGAATTGAAGTCTCTGGCTGATTAATGCAAGCCCAGAATTCTACCTGGCATGATAAATATCTATTCACTCCATTCTTGTTGCATTTTGAATGCCTGGATGCATTCTCTCACTATTGTTATGCACAATAGATGTCACAGGTTCCATTGAGTATAGAGATCTATGAGCCTTATTGTGCTTCCAAGAAAACTGTATAGTGTAGAGATTGTCACACAAGTGTAATCCATGTCAATGACTCCTTTAGCATAAACACAACTTTCTCATCTGCAAAAGCAGAAACGTATATACTGTATATAAATGATATAATGAAGAAATATATTCAAAAAATATATATGAAAAGACCCTGCTTTTGTACATGAGAATGTATGCATTCATTTAGTTCACCTTTGTATCTCCTAGTGACCTCATCCAAGGATAAGTATATGCATTTGTTTCAGTGAAAAAGGTCTGAAAAAGGTCTGTTATATCTGTCAATCTTTGTTTATATAATAAATGATCTAACAGACCTCTTTCACTGAAATAAGTGCGTACAGTATATCTAATCCTTAGATGAAATTATATGCAGTGATGGCCCGTGGGAGATCTGGCCATAATCAGCACCATTAAAAATATCCTGAAAACTAAAATGGAGGTGCAGGGCAAGTGTATAATTTTGTCGTCTCTTACTGTTCCAACAAATAAAAATACTCATGTCCTTGTAACTACTGTATAAATTTGAATATTATTATTAATAATCAAGTAGATTGAATTTCTTTGGCAAGAGGGAATACGTAATTTTAAACAGCAAATAAAAATACCACTTGTGAACACATTCACGTCTCAGACAGGTTCACAACCCTGCCCTTCCCCATTATCTCTTAGCATACAGTACTTCCACTGCAACTAGGGATTCTCAGTAATGACATCAACATGGGCACTCACAATGTGTCACAAAAGATGATATGTATGAAGTGTCAGAAAAGGACCTTAAGAAGTTAAGCTGATTCAGTGTCAATTTCATGTTATCCATTTGCATCAATGTATGCACATAGAAAAAATGTTGTATGGTGCTCTATAGAAAAAACAACACCAGAGAGTTGTAAAAATAATAATAATCTTCATATTTGGATAATTAACCCATTCAGTAGATGTTGGTATAAAGAGAATGGTTGTCCCAAAAGATGTATGACTGGTAAACTATGATCCCACGTAGCACAGTAGTAAGGATATAATGATATACACCTGCCGGTGACCAGTACTAATAAACATCCAATTCCATGGAACAATACAATAGCATAAACATTGTCCAAATTTTATAGGTCAGCTGGAATAAACTCACATGGGATGAATGTCCACGATATACAGTAAGTCCAATGTATCCAGCGATCCAAGGGTTAAGTGTGCTCCGCCTGTGGATGAACATGATGAGGGAAAGGAGAGGAAAAAACGGAGCACTACATCCAGTGCTGGCAAAGCACTGACCTTATCAAGGGCTATCTATAGTCCAAAACGCGTTGGTGTTTTTTGTTTGTTTTTGATCCATTAAATTAGCTTTAATTTTCATTGCAGGAACGCATCCTTGTCGTTATTTTTTGGATTTGCCAGCACTGGATGTAGTGCTCCGTTTTTTCCTCTCCTTTCCCTCAGCATCAATGTATGCAACTGTTTTGCTCAAAATTAGAACCTCTTGTGTCAGTGAACAATTCAAGGAGAGTGGTTTCTTGGAGGCGTTTGAGGACGAGTTCCTTGGCGAAATATTATGGAATGTACCAATCTATTGGTATGTACTGTATTTGTAAATTATACAGTTGTCCTTTATCAATGCAGATACACATGGTGTTTAGAGGCATCAATTTCAGACTGGTATCAGAAACTCAATGTAAAAAAAACCCTTGTTTAGCTACCCACATTGTTAACTCTTTAAGGATTAGTACTTCGGTAAGTACAAGTTATCAGAGGATGTGAATGACTTACTAATGACACCTCTTATAAGAACAGCACTATATCTGTAATACAGTTGTGAGTGCCAAGAACACTCTATTCCACACCACAGGTAAAAGCAAAGCTCTCATTGAATGCTTTTAGGGGGATTAATATAATTTATCACTAGAAAACATATATGATAGTTACTGTATATGACAAACTGTTATGTGACAAGTGGCAATAAGATGCAATGATGCAATAAAAAAAATGTTCATTCAAGCTCTTCTTTCTGTATAGAAGATAGAAGGTCATCTTTTTTTCACGTGTTGTTTGTTATTAACATCCCGAGCAATAGGATGCGTTAATTAAAATGTGTGGCTTCCAACCCCTTCCTTAAATAGCCCCATATAGGTCAGATGATGGGGATAACCAAGTAATATGCTAGTCCACAGGGTAAGTGAATTCTTATGTTAATTCCTAAAGTCTGGTGAGTCTGGGTATCAACTGATTTTTAGACAATGTAGTATAGAGTACTGTATGTGCATATAAAAAACAATTGCAATGCATATTCCCATAATCCTTGCAAAATCTGACTCAGCCGAGGCTCTTTTTGCGAACCATAGAGGACAAATTTGCATGGTTCACAACCTCATGCGTAAGTTGAGTAGACACTTTAAAAAAAAAAACCGACATAAACAATAGGGGGATGTATCATAATATTGCATCTACCTGTATTACCATCATGGATCATCATTTTTCTTGCTTCAACTCTCATTAACCTTGTCTGTTTTGTAATCAAGTGTCAAAGGTCTCCAAGTTGAAAACAGTTTTGCTGAAGGTGCTAAAAGGATAAAATAGTGAATAATTGGTGTTATACAGTAGGTGGTTTTGATTAACTATACCTAACACACAAACCTTATTACTGAATACCGAGTGGGGAGACAGTAAACAGCCGTAGCCCTAAATATCCTCAATGATTAATATCACTGCTGAATAATTTTCAGTTATACTTATGCTCCTGAGTAGAAGCAGGCGGTTAAGTACCTAATAGCTTGTGCATTTGCCTAGACAGATTATTACTATGTAGAGTTCATTTTTGATTTGTGTGTTAAGAAAGTGCTTTGAGATTCATGGCATGTGCAGCAGCGCTGCAGAAAAATGACATACATTTAGGAAACAGATGAAAATAAAGCTTACATGAGGCCAAAGTGTTTTCTAGCTACAGTATGCTGTAAACTGAAATAATATTTTGCAATCTGAACAAAAATGTGCTAAAACCAAAGGGAGAATGAAAATACAAATAAAATTCACTTTAAACATGAACATGGGTTGACTTGTTTATCTAGCCTTATTCTTAGTTATATTGTTCACTTTGTTTCAGAGTGGAACCTCAACATGTTATTTCATCAACATGTACATATGTCTATTTATACATGCAATGCTATAAAACTAAATTTATTTCTTAAGGTTATTAAAATGCCACTTACCCTCTTTCCTTTTGGAGCGGCCAGCAACACAGGTGCTTCCAGCAGCAAAGGGGTTCATATATTTAAGAAGGATAAGAGGGTTATGTATCAAAGTCTCCCAGATGCAAAATAGGGGCAAAGAATGCTGCACAGGTATCAAAGAAAACAATTTCATTGTATCCTAAAAATATCATTTTTGTTTTTACAAATCTGGTAAAAAAATCAAATGTTTGCTCCAGTTTTGCAGCTTGGAGATATAATACTTACATAGGAGTGAATGCATCAAACTCTAATACTTCCAATATAAAATTGTCTGACAATGGAATACAGTTTCCCGAAATAAAATGTGTTGCTTTCCTGTTGATTAACAACAATCTATTTGCGGTTACTTGCTGGACAATAATGCATCACATCAGTTGAAAAGTGTATGCAAAAGTCTAAATTTACCTACCTTGTGGAGCCAAGATTTCTGCTTGTCACTTTCCAGGTGATATGCAATCTAGCAACTTAATAAATAGCCTGTGAATATATACATTTATCACATTTGCATACTTCATTTAAATATCAACCAGAGATGCACGACCAGAAAAAAATTGTTTTGCACGGTTTGGACACGCAATAACTATTTAATGCATACAAGGAGATGCATTTCAGCATGAAAATGGCCATTTTCACATGGAAATGTAATTACTGCAGTCTAATCTACAATTCCACACCACCACACAGAAAGTGCCTTTGACTTGAATGTGACTTTCCAAGTGGTAGTGCCAAATTGTCACGAAGGCATTTTATTGAATAGGCCCCAAAACCCCTAATTTCCATGAGTGTACTTATCAGGGCTACAGGCACAACTCTAATTGCATTGTTAACTTTGGCTTCTGTATTGTACTGCAACATTCTGTTGTCGATTCCATTTTAAGATAAATAAGCAAGCTGGCTTGGGGTATGGAGCGCTGCCGGTCAAATGTGTCTCACTAGAGCTCTGCCTGGCTGACTCGAAAATCTTCCTATACCCCCTTAAAATAGACTGTTCCCACGTGGTTTAAATGCTTATATCTGGAAATAGAAACAGGTAATCTATGGGGGGGGGGGGGGGAAATCCCCACGAATGCCAAACAAACATTGACTTACAAAGAAGTCAACTTGGGGGAGGGGGCAGAAGCCTGTAATCAAAGTGTAAGTTTTATAGAAAAATCTATTGCAAACTGTCTCTATTACAATGATATCTTTTTTTCGAATGACAGCTTTGTTGCTTTAAAGCATCAGTTCCTTCTGGGCCCAACTTTTTGTGTACATGTCTAGGATGCAGGGGTCTTCGGAGCTGAACCGGGGACCGCCTGCTTCCCGCGATACTTACCAGAGAAGGTGCCGCGGTGCTTTGTGAAAGTTTAAATCCCCCACATCATGTGGGCCAATATGAAGCCACACTGGGTGACTTTGTGGCTTCCTATTGGCTTGAATGATGCCACAGATTTAAATGTTCCCAATGCATATTTTAAAAAAAATCATACTTTTAAACACATTTTTTAGATTATTTATCTGTAAATGGAAAAAAAAAAAAAAGAATAAATCTTTCTAAATGCCAAAGAAGCAGAGAGGAAACTGGAATTAATTTCCAAACATTTAATGGTTTCACCCATTAGTTGCCTGATGGGCCATGACTGCCTCTCAGTGCAATCACGGGATTGCGTTGTTACTTAATCGAAAAATGGAAGTATCTTCCATTTTCCTGCATTTCAGATCTCCCCAAGAAAACGAGCACTCAGAGGGCATGACATAGCTACTATATCATGGGGCCTCTGGAGTGCCAGACCCAATGACATAGTGGGTATGTCCTAGGGCAAGCAAAAAGTTAATTGGGGTTTGCCTCTGTAAAAACAATATTAGAGACTGGTTAATAGTGTTCTCTAGCTTTGTTAACTAAAAATTTGAGGCCAAATTGTTAAATCTCTATTTTATAGAAAAATGTAATCTTCAGGACTTACCGCCTCATTTAAGCAACAATGTTGTTTTTTTATTAACCCATAAAAAGTAGGAAAAAAAGTTCCATAGTAACACTAGTTATAGAAAACACTTGCCATTTCTGGGCAATCAAGATTTTCTGAGAGGCTTCCCTTCTGATCCCTACTGTTTGTGGTTTAATCTGGGAATGAAGAGACTTACAGATCCACTTTATAATAAGTTTTATCAATTCCAACAACTAAGAGACAAATATAAGTTACCAAAGACCCATTTGTATGCCTACGTACAGGCTAGATACTATTTAGACCATTTGTAATGACCGATTGAGAGAGAAACTCTGGGACAGATCCCCTAGATGACCGTTAAACTATTTAATGTAACCTTTACCCACAATTATCATACCACTACTCCTAACACCTTCTGGCTCGAGTGTTATCATCTCAAAGACAGTCTGAGATAAAGTGATAGCTGCTCAGCAAACAGACAACCACAGCAGAGATGCAGGAGGGAGGTGCTGATGAACTCCAGGTCTGTTTCTAATGATGTCAACCCTGTCCACATTGGCTTAGTGGAAAGGAGCAGTGAAGGTGAAGCATAGTGGGGATACTCTCTTTGGGGGACCCCTTTGCTGTCACTTGGGCTTTATCATCTCCAAGAAATTAGCAATTAGCCTAACATTGCATATCCACAAACCTCTGTTAATGTTAGCGCTTAGGAATGACGCAACGAGAAGTAGGTCACACCTAAAGTAGCCGTTACTCACAGCCAGACTATAATTATCATAATTTTATTTCCAGGAATAGCCTACAATGACAAAAGCAGATGTAATGTGGTACCAAAATTATTTATGTGGGTATGGCACTAAACTCTTCTCTTAGAAAAAGTTACAAGTGATGTACAAAGATCAATATTAGGGATAATATAAAAGTCAGAAACCCTTCAGGAGATGCATATTATAATGTGTCATGGAGTTCATGTTAAAAAATGTAGAATGGTTTTAAGTGATTAAAGTAAATGTATGATGTGTTGGTCAGCCCGATTATTATATGGTATATATTCTTTACTGCATTAAGTAGGGGTTTACAATAAGATTTCAACATTATCTAATATAATAGGCTCTAAAATTCCGGGTATTATTGAAATCCCTGCTCTCTGATTAGAATTCCGGGCATTATTTATTCAGTAATGCCTGGAAGTTTTGGCAACTTGCCAATTCACCTTTCAGAGATACAGGGGGAGCGCGTTGAGAATTTGAAATACAAAAAACTGCCAAATGTAAAACTGCTAACAGTAAATACCTCTCTTGTCCAAGCTCCAGCTGCATCTCCGTTCCTCTCCTCTCACACAGCATGGCAGCATATGCGGTTCTCTCTCACACAGCTGCTAGTGCTTTCAGAAGCTGGCGAGTCCCAAATAGTTACTTTGTTACTTGCAACAAAGTAATATTTCTTCCACAACTTGTATAGCATCTGCTAAGGTAATTTGTATCTGTTTTTTTTTAGTTTGTAGTTAAAATCACTGTCCCCCAACTTCTCTTCCCATTCTCCCCTTCACCCACCTCTCCCCCTCCCCTCTTCTCCCCCCTCATCCCTTTCCCCCCTCAACTCCTCCCCCTACCTTCACTCCTCACCTCTATCTCTCCCCCTCACATCTCTCTCTCTCTGACCTCACCTCTCTCTCCCCCCTCACCTCTATCTCCCACCTCCTCCACCTCTATCTCCCCCTCCTTCACTTCTATCTCCCCCTCCTCCACTTCTATCTCCCCCCTCCTCTCTCTCTTCTGCCCCCCCACCACTCTCTCCCCCTCACCACTCTCCCTCCCCCCAACTCTCTCTCCCCTTCTTTCTCTCTTCCCACCCCCTCATCTCTCTCCTCCCACCCCCTCACCTTTCTCCCCCCACCTATCTCTTCTCCCCCACCCCCTCATCTCTCTCTCCTCCCAGCCCCTCATCTCTCTCTTCTCCCACCGCTGATCTCTCTTCTCCACCCTCACCTCTCTCTCTCCTACCCCCCCTCATCTCTCTCTTCTCCCCCCCCCTTCACCTCTCATTTTCTACTTTACTTCTTTTTCCTACAATGGTGCATCAGTGTAGTTCCGAGTTATATATCTTTACAAAAGTGTCTATTATTTTATGAAAAAAAGCCTACATTTAGCCTATAATAGTAATAATCCCCTCAGAACAGGGCATTACTGGCCAATAATGCCCTGGCTGGGAGAGTTGAAGGCTCTTTAAACCAGCCAGGGCATTATTGTCCAGTAATGCCCTTTTCTTCTGGGATTATTACTTAAATAATTACCAAGAGACAGAAATATAAAACACATTTTTATTTACACACAGTTACATCACTGTGTGCGAACACTAAATCGGGAAAAAGGTCATGGTAATTTCTGACCCAACATGTCAGTTCATTCACCACACCTGTCAATTTGTCAATGTGGTTTGTTAAGGGCAAAATGTTTTGTAGCATCAGGCATCTGTTAATAACAAAACTGTCAGCTGCAGATTTGGGAGATAGTGGCCAGTTAGGGATTTAGCTGGTGAAATCCAGCTCACATCATTTTGCTATCTATCGCCACAGCTCTCAGTGCAGGAGCCCGACATCTGGGTGCAGGAATAGTAGGTGCAAGAGCAGGAGGAGCCAGAACAGCTGGGGAGCTGTGGAGCTGTAGCAACTGGAGAAGCTGGAGCTGCCGAAGGAGCCAGAACAGCTACTAGAGCTGGATGAGCAGGAACTGCTGGAGCAGTTGGAGAAGGTGAAACATCTGAAGGAGGTAGAAAAGCAGGAGCTGCAGGAACACCACATTCTATTAATAGGTTAGGGTAAGGAGGGAGAGAGCCCCCACATCAGCCTAGTCAAGCATTACTTGGTCTTCAGTGTGATAGTAATATTAAATGGTTCAAATGGGGATGTAATTGATGGGGAACAAAAGAGAGAAAAGAAACCCCAATGAATGCACTTGTAGAAATGTAATGAGTACATCTACTCATTACATTTCTACGAGTGCATTCATTGGGGTTTCTTTTCTCTCTTTTGTGGAACACCATATTCCTCAGGAGGAACCAAAGTGAGGTACAAGGCTACTGTGTCTTCTATTTGTTCTACCTCCAAGCACTGTTCTGTCTCTGCAAACGACTGTGCACACAATGGTTCTTCAGAAAAGGTACATAATATTAGCAAATACAGTAGTACTACATTTGGGTACCTATAGCAACATTTTTATATACTTGGTGTGCATAAACATCCATTTCTTTACATGTTTAGATACATTAATAAGAAAATCATCATGGTGTTCTGTTGCGTACAGTATTTTACATAATTTTAGTCTATTTTACTGTTTATTAAAGTGGTGTCATTGTTATTTGAGAGCAGTTATATGGCCATAAAATAGGGAAAAGATTAATTTATACCAATTACAACCTTACTGCAATGCACAATGCATGGCTTATAGTCTAAATAAATAGTATGAGGTCATACAGTACATGTAAGTACGGCACATATAGGTTATTTACCAAAACACTCATCAGATGTACAGTATGTGGGACTGCACTGAAA
Source organism: Ascaphus truei (assembly GCF_040206685.1). Taxonomy (NCBI): domain Eukaryota; kingdom Metazoa; phylum Chordata; class Amphibia; order Anura; family Ascaphidae; genus Ascaphus; species Ascaphus truei. Next base: position 335,353,347 of record NC_134483.1, on the reverse strand, counting down.
ATAATACAGTTTGTTCTACAAGGTTTTGTAGAAAGTGACATGTATACATGAGATTAGTATATACTTAAGTAATAATCCACTAAGAACAGGGCATTAGTGGCCAATAATGCCCTGGCTGAAAGAGTTGGCCCGAGATGAAGCCGAGTGACTTTAACCCAGCTCGGGCATTATTGACCAGTAATGCCCTGTTCTGAGGGGATTATTACTATTATAGGGTCAACATAGGCTTTTTTTTTTTTTTTTTTTTTTTTTTTTTTTACATTTTTCATAAAAAAGATAGACACTTTTGTAGTCATATTTATGTTTATCAGCATGATTGTCTACATTATTTTGCTTTTACTGCAAATGTATTAAAAGGACATTGTACATACACACAGCGACCACACACACACACACACACACACACACACACACACACACACACACACACACACACACACACACACACACACACACACACACACACACACACACACACACACACACACACACACACACACACACACACACACACACTGCAGCCTCCCCTCTATATACACAAACACACTCTGAAGTCCCCTATACACACTCTGCAATCCCCCTCTGCTACACCCAAAAAACACACTACAGCCCTCCTCCACCTTCTACACATACAAAACACACGCAACACACAACATACACAGCATCTCCCCACACCCACAAACACACACTGCAGCCCCCTGTAAACCCACAAAACTGTAGACACACACGAAAACACACTCTGCAGCCCTGCTCCACCCTCTACACCCACTGACACACATACACTGCAGCCCCCCTCTACACCCACAAAACACACTGCAGACACACACACCAACAAAACAGACTACTGCGCCCTCTACATCCACAAAATACACACCAGCAGCACCCTCTCTACACCCACTGCAGCCCCCGTATAAACCCACACACTGCAGACACAAACACCAACAAAACACTCTGCACCCCTACTCCACCCAGAAAACGCACACTGCAGCCCTCCTCTGCACCCACAAAACACACTGCAGACACACACACCAACAAAACAGACTACTGCCCCCTCTACATCCACAAAACACACACCAGCAATCCCCTCTCAACACCCACTGCAGCCCCCTGTAAACCCACACACAGTAGACACACCAACAAAAAAACTCTGCTAGCCCCCTTTACACCCACAAAGCACACACCTTTCCCCTCACTCTCCTGTGCGGAGCTCTCTTCAGGCAGAGTGGGGGAGGAGTCAGTGCCTTGCTGGTTCCTCCTGTCCAATCACCTCCCCTGTCTGAGAGCTGATTTCACTCTTTGTGAATAAAACCTGAAAGCTGATTGGCTGAAAAACTTGGCAGGGTGCCAACAATTCTGGGCCATTACTTATTGGATAATGCCCAGAATTTTAACCAATCAGAGAGCAGGGATTTCAATAATGCCCAGAATTTAACAGCTTTAGCCTATAATGTATAATATATGAACCCTGTTGTCATATACCAGGTTGATCCCTGTGAAGATCTTATGTATCTACCAGTCCTGCTAGTCCCTCAACCTTGGAAGGTGCAATGACCTCCATTAAGCACTGCTCTCTGGGTGTGAGGTCCAGTTGAGCTGATGATCAACCTCCTGTTTGCCTTGTGTGGGCTGCATGACCTGCTAATTTAAACTTCAGCCACCTCTTGCTGTCGGCTCACCTTTTCTTAAGCATGTCCACGGTGCACATAGTGTTGTCCAGGGCATTCATTTGGGCAAAGATTCCACCCCAAATTCTCTGCTTTTCAGTAGTGCTTGTGCATGAGCACAGTGCCCCAAGCAATTTGTGGTGGTTAGCAGCCATCCTTGTAATGCACATATCTGACTCTTCAGTGATTTGAAGTTTTCTCAGCATGGCAGCATCAGAAGTCCTGTTTACACCTGTAGGGTCAGGCTTGTATGGTTGAGAAACTTCCCAATGCATTGTGTACTTATTTGAATTTGAACGTGAGCATGGGCGGTATGTTTAGGTAACACACGTATAAGATGGCTAGATTGCATGTGCATTAATTGGAGGGCACATTATATGTTTCTGAATGCACATGTGCAGTGTATTGGTTAGCCCGTCCACACTCTATGAACATTCACGCTACTACTGTATAGATATTGTTACAATGCTATTTTGTCTAACAGACATTGTTTTGCATATCATTAGCTTTGTGGATCTCCATTAAACTCAGGGAAAATAACGTCCATTACCTGTTTAGGTAACGTTAGGTTATGTGCCCTGATTTAATGTACTGGTTGCTCTGTGGATCTGCCCATCTGAGAGGTTTGGTCCAAAGTTGATATACACTTACACTGAATGAAAATGATATAAAGGCAATATTTTGTGTTGTGAAAGTTCTAAATGGTACACTAATTTAAGCAAACTGAAAGATAATTTGCAAAAAACTGCTCTAATTATATTTTCTAAAACTTACTCCAGTTGTTTAATGGTCTCTTACCCTAAATATAAATATAAGTATTAGTTAATTTACTGCTTAATTTAAGTACTTCTTTATTTTTCTTTTGTGATATCTCTTTCTTTTTTTAATTCAATGTAGTTAATATAACATTTTCCATTAAACAGTAAGAAAAGATAAATAAGTATTAACTAAGGTACCTAAAATGTGTTTGGTTTTAGCTGAGACCTCCCCTGCATTTCTGTTTTTGAATAGGTTGGTTCTGTAATACATTATTTACAAATGTTTGCAATTTTGAACAACAAGAGATTGGATATCACAATATATGCAGAACAGGTTAAAAACATAAGTTTTGCTATTAGTCCAAGACGATTACCATTTACAAATGGTTTAACTGGATGATTTTTTTTGGAGCATCAACTGCTATGTTCCTCTATAATTTATGAAGGCTGTTTGTGTGTGTGTACACATTCATTTGCTCAGAGCCTAGTTTGTGGGGCACAAAAGAGGCCTAAAGACAAGTAGTTATTAATACATTTGTGTAAGCGTCATGAGGGTATATGGGAACTTTAGCAATAAGACAATTCTATTCAATAACAAACTTGGACAGAATTCTTTTTAATAAGATAAATTATTTCTATGAACCAGAATCATAATTTTTGTATGTAATTGTGTCTACTTGAAAATGTTCTGTAGTTAGAAGAAATTACTATTTGATAAGAAAAATATGCATGCGAGTAACAATGCATGTTTATATTTTGTAACCCTGTTTCCCCCACCCAATCTCACATAGGCTCTCCTAGGGGAAATGCTATTCTGGTTACATGGTCTCGTGTGGTGCATACCTGCTGGTAACAGGGGTCCCTGGGTCTCCCGCATGATGGGGAAGGGGAATAACAGGACAGGCTTCTGGGGTCTTGCCCAAATTCTACTCACAGGTGCAGAGCCTCCATCTTGTGCAGCCCACAGATGTATGGGGTGAAGTCTCCACAAAATAACTCTTGCCCCTCTCCTCCCAATTGACTTCAGTCTCAGGCCAGGAAGGTATAGATAAAAGCACAGGATGCTTTATTTGGGTTCCTTGATTCAGCAGCACAGGTCACAGGTCCTCACCTTCAGGATGTCCCTGAACACACTCCCAGCCAAGGGCACCAAGTGTGGTTCTTGCTCTTCCCCTACCCCCTTGTAGGGTAGAATGTATGGTTCACTCACACTCCCCAGGGGGAGTTCCTCAAGCCTGCCAGAGGCCTGACAGCTTGGTACGGGTAACCTTGCCCCTCTCACAGTAGAGGCAGACACACTAAATCAGGAAGTGTGATGCATTAAGTACAGCTCCAGTAAGCACCACCCCTGTGTCTCTAATTGGACACAAGGCCTGATGACACTACCTTCACTGCCTCACTGCACTGCATGTGTGGGGAAAACCCATGATTGCTCCTGGCAACCTGCCCTTACCAGGTATTACAGTCCGGAGGAGGACAGACCTATAGCCCCAAAACTTCCCAGGGCTACAATTTTAATTAAAAATACTCCAATTTACACTTAGACAGGCATAAATGTATATTCATATAGCATCATTAATGTACATAGCACTTCACAGCAGTAATATACTGTACATGACAATTATATAAATAACAAATAATATTAATAAAACATCTAGGGGTGAAGTGTTTCAGACATAAAAGTAACATTTAGGAAATGGAGTGCCTGCTCCGAAGAGTTTACAATCTAATTTGCTGGTAAGAAGAACATACAGAGACTGTAGGAGGGTGTTCTGGTAAGGGCATCTGCAAGTGGCCATGGTTAATGTATGTGGTGTTAATTATCAGCCATGGAGTTATTCATATGCTTCCTTAAGAAGATGTGTTTTGAGGGGTGTCTTAACTGTTGATAGAGAGGGTGCTAGTCGGATATTGAGGGGAAGGGCATTCCAGAGGTGTGGGGCAGTCAGTGAGAAGGGTTTAAGGTTGGAGAGGGCTTTAGATACAAAAGGGGAAGAGAGAAGACATCCTTGAGCAGAGTGCAAGAGTTGGGATGGTGAATAGTGAGAAATTAGGGCTGAGATGTAAGGAGGAGCAGAAGAGTGTAAAGCTTTAAAAGTGAGGAGAAGAGTTGGGTGTGTGGTATGGGATTTGATAGGAAGCCAGGAGAGGGGAAACGCTGAGACAGATTTCAGAAATAGTAGAGTGGTTCTGGCAGCAGCATTTAGGATAGATTGTAGGGGAGACCGGCGAGAGGCAGGAAGGCCAGACAGCAGGAGGTCACAGTAGTCGAGACGGGAGAGAATGAGGGTCTGTGTCAGAGTTTTTGCAGTCGAGCAACAGAGGAAAGGGCGTATCTTGGTAATATTGCAGAGGAAAAAACGACAGTTTTTGCTACCTTTTGAATGTGAGAAGACAATGTGTGAAGACAATGTGAGTGAGTGTGACCCTAGGCAGCGTTCTTGGGCTACCTAGTGAATGATGGTACTTCCAACAGTAATGTGGAAGGAGGAAATAGGGCAGGGTTTGGGAGGAAGTATGAGGAGCTCTGCTTTTGCTATGTTAAGTTTAAGTCGGCGGAGGTCCATCCAGGATGATATAGCCGAGAGACATTCAGAAACTTTGGTCTGTACAGCAGGTGTAAGGTCAGGGGTAGAAAAGTAAATTTGTATGTCATCAGCATAGAGATGATATTTGAACTCAAGAGATTAGGTCACCTAGAGAGAGTGTGTAAAGAAAAAAGAGAAGGGGTCCAAGGACAGAGCCCTGGGGTACCCCCACAGAGAGATCAAGAGAGGAGGTGTTAGCAAAAGAGACACTGAAAGTACGATTGGAGAGGTAAGAGGAGATCCAGGCTACAGCTTTGTTATGAATGCCAAGAAGTATAGAGAATGTGAAGGAGAAGAGGGTGGTCCACAGTATCAAATGCTGCAGAGAGGTCGAGTAATATGAGCAGAGTGTAATGACCTCTGTCTTTGGCAGCATGGAGGTCATTGTTTTTTTAGTGAGGCCTGTTTCAGTGGAGTGAGCAATGCGGAAGCCAGTTTGTACAGGGTCCAGGAGGGAATAGGTGTTGAGAAATTGGAGCAGGCTAGAACATACAAGAGGGAGACAAGTTGGTAGTTAGAAAGACAGGTAGGGTCAAGCTTGCTGTTTTTGACTAATGGTATGACTGTTGTATGTTTGTAGGAAGAGGGAAAGTTATCAGAGTAGAGGGAGGAGTTAAAAATGTACATGAGCGTACGGATTATAGTAGGACCAAGAGGTTTTAGGAGATTGGAGGGAATGGGGTCAAGAGGGCAGATGGTAGAGGGAGAAGAGGAGATCAGCAATGACACATCCTCCTCTGTAACAGCGGATAAAGAGTCAAGGAATGCAGGAGGAGAGTTAGGAAGGGGTGTAGGATGGGAGGAGGATACAGAGGGGGTGACCTGACATATGGATTCCATCTTTTCCTTGAAATAGTCGGCAAAGACCTGAGGTGAGATAAAGGAGGAATAACAGACAGCAGAGGGTGGTCTAAGTAGGGAGTCAAAGACAGAGAGGAGTTGGTGTGGATTAGACTTGTGCATGTTTATTAGTGAAGAATAGTAGGGTTGTTTAGCTTGAGGGAGGGCAGAGTTGAAACAGGATAGCATAAATTTGTAGTGAAGGAAGTCTACGAGAGTGTGAGATTTCCTCCAGAGGCGTTGCAGGAATGCAACATGCAACATGCGCATGTGGGAATTTAGTCAGGGTCTGAGGTTTAAAGGGCGAGAGCGGCAGAGAGAAAACGGGGCATGCAGATCAAGAGAGGAGGATAGGGCAGAGTTGTAGTTCCTGATCAGGTTGTCAGGGTCTGGAGCAGAGCTAAGAGTGAGTAGAAGGAGGAGCATAAAATGGACTCAAAAGCTGGTAGGTTAATAGAGCGCAGGTCTTTGCAGAGACGAGGGGTAGGTGGAGGTTGAGAAGGGGAGAGAGAGAGAGAATGAGATGATGTGATGGTCAGAGAGAGGAAAGGGGGAAATGGAGAAATCGGTGAGAGAAATGTTTTTAGCGAAAACCATGTCTAGGGAATGGCCATCCTTGTGGGTGCTGGCTGCAGTCCACTGTTGAAGGACAAAAGAAGAGGTTAGAGAGAGAAAGCGGGAAGCCCAAGGGAGAAAGGGGTCATCAATATGGCAGTTGAAGTCCCCAAGGAGAAGAACAGTCTGAGGAGAGAAATAAAGAGAGCCAGGATTCAAAGTGTGAGAGAGAGAGAGACAGAAGTGGGATGAGTAGAGGTAGGTAAGCGATAGATGACCGCCACATGGAAAGGAAGAGGATAGAAAAGCTGGACAGTGTGAGCCTCAAAAGAGGAAAAAGCAAGAGGGGGAGGAATAGGAAGGGTATTGTAGCGGCAGATAGAGGAGAGCAGGAGCCCAACGCCCCCACCCCTGCCACCAGGGCTCGGAGTGTGGGAGAAAGAAATGCCACCATAAGAGAGGGCAGCTTCCAGAGCAGAGAGACTGAGTGAGCCAAGTCTCAGTTATAGCAAATAGGAGCAGAGAATGAGAGAAAAAGAAGTCATGCAGACTTGTTACTGTAGGTGATCGTATATATATATATTAATATTGCCCTCATTGAAGAAAGCTGAGGGAGGCAGAGGGAGTGCGGGAGTCATGGGGAGTCAGCGACATGGGGACCGCGGGAGGTGGAGGGAGTGCGGGAGGCATGGGGAGCATTGGAGGCAGAGGAACCGCTGGAGGCAGAGGGACAGCTGGAGGCAGGGGGAGTGTGGGAGGCATGGGGAGCCAGTGACATGGGGACTTCAGGAGGCAGAGGGAGTACTTAGTTCTTCAAACACGATCTCCATGGAAAAAGAATGGGCGATCGTGATGCGCAAGCTCATACAGAGCCTGGCCGCGCGCCCACAAAAAATCCTAGGAGCGCACCAAGTCAAGTCCCCAATCAGGTAGGGGGACTGTTTTTTTTCCAGAGCGAGCAGGGAAAATTTCAAAGAACCACGTGTGCTGCTTTGGCTGCCATGAGGAGGTCGCCATGGGGTCAAATCCAGTCGCCCGGGGTGTGCGGGTGACCGGATTTGTCAAACACTGTATATATAAAGTCCAACCAGTCCTTTTGATGTTAGTCCATGATTATAGGTAAATAATGCTGATAAGGGGTCTCCGGCTGCTCTCACATGGGATAAACCACATCCAGGGGTATCTAGAAACAAAAAAAGAGAGAGAGAGAGCGCACGCACCATAGCATAAAACTGTGTATTTAATATTAAAAAGGGGAAGGGAAGGGGGGGGAAGAAACACACTCACAAGAGTAAAATGATATAAAGGCAATTTGTGATAATATCACCACCATCCGGTTTCTTTGCTGCAAAACGTCCGTTCTTGTGGGCTCCCTCAGGGCTGCCTGTAGAGATCACAGCTCACCGGATGCCAGGGGTGCTGTTTGCCGACTGGAATCAGTCCTCCGGAGTCCAGACACTCGCCTATCCACTAAGAATGGCCGCCGTATGAATCCCACGCTGGATGTGGCCTCGTGCGCGTGCGCAGCGTCGTAGTGACGTAATCGCGCTATTAGAGTCCCTGACGCGTTTCGTCACCACTGGGCGACTTTCTCAAAGGGCTGATCAGCTAAAACTTCCTCTATCGCTCTCTCTGTATGGGTACCCCAGGGCTCTGTCCTGGACCCCTTCTCTTTTCTCTTTACATACTCTCTCTAGGTGACCTAATCACATCTTTTGGGTTTAAACATCACCTCTATGCTGACGACACACAAATTTACCTTTCAACCCCTGACCTTACACCTGCTGTGCAGACCAAAGTTTCGGAATGTCTCTCTGCGATATCATCCTGGATGGCCCTCTGCTGATTTAAACTTAACCTGGCAAAAACTGCTCCTCATACTTCCCCCCCAAACCTGGCCCTACTACCTCCTTCCACATTACTGTTGGAAATACGATCATTCACCCAGTAGCCCAAGCACGCTGCCTAGGGGTCACACTTGATTCCTCTCTCACATTCTCCTCTCACATTCAAAACGTTTCTAAAACCTGTCGCTTTTTCCTCCGCAATATCACAAAGATACGCCCTTTCCTCTGTTACTCGACTGCTAAAACTCTGACTCAGGCCCTCATTCTCTCCCGTCTCGATTACTGCAACCTCCTGCTGTCCGGCCTTCCTGCATCTCACCTGTCTCCCCTACAATCTATCCTAAACGCTGCTGCCAGAATCACTCTACTCTTTCCTAAATCTGTCTCCATGTCTCAACTCCTGAAATCAGTCTCCTGGCTTCCGATCAAATCCCGCATCTCGCAATCAATTCTTCTCCTCACTTTTAAAGCTTTACACTCTTCTGCCCCTCCTTACATCTCAGCACTAATTTCTCGTTATGCACCATTCCGACTCTTGCTTTCTTCTCAAGGATGTCTTCTTTCTACCCCCTTTGTATCTAAAGCCGTCTCCCGCCTTAAACCTTTCTCACTGACGGCCCCGCACCTCTGGAATGCCCTTCCCCTCAATACCCGACTAGCACCCTCTCTATCCACCTTTAAGACCCACCTTAAGACACATTTGCTTAAAGAAGCATATGCATAGCACTGTGGATAATCCTGGACACATTATACTTAAAGCGTGGCCCCCTGCAGACGCACTTACCAGAATTCCCTCCTACTGTCTCTATACATTCCCCTACCTACCAATTAGATTGTAAGATCCTCGGAGCAGGTACTCCTCTTCCTTAATGTTACTTTTATGTCTGAAGCACTTATTCCCATGACTTGTTATTTATATTATTTGTTATTTATATGATTACAACTTGTATTACTACTGTGAAGCGCTATGTACATTATGGCGCTATATAAATAAAGACATAGAATACAATACAATATAGAAGTTACAAAGCAATGTAACAACTTCATATATTGTAATTAAAAAATTTTTTTATAATGTTATTGTTAAACTTTACATTTGGGACTTTCTGCATACCGTGATAACAACGCTGTCAAAAATTGCATTTTAAAAACCATGGCGATTTTTTTTGGAGCTTAGTGCATAGGCCCCTTTGACTCCTACCATGCCATGATGGAAAACAATGCATTTTGTAATTAATAGAAGCAAACCTACGTAAAATATATACTGTAATTTAAACTTTGCAAAATTATTTTCTTAAAAAAAATAGATGTTATTGACATAATGTTTGTCAAGGCTTATTCTTTATTTCTACGCAATGAGGCCTGATTAATAATTTAGGATTATCATTTTATAGAACATCTTTATTGTATTGGTTTATGGGATATTTGGAAATGAAGCAAGCTTATGATTCTATCAACGTAAACGTTAAAAATGCAAGAAGAAGAGCATTTCTGCGTGAGCTCTTTTTGTTGGAGAGATCACTTTCAATTATTGATCCCTTGAGAAAAACTTCACTGAAATTATATTCTTATATTCATGTGATACTCTGCTAGATGGCTGAAGTGTGTTCTTCTGCAATGCATTTTCTGAAGCTTGACTTGAAGCTATCCCTACATAAAAAAAACAACAGTATTGAGTATTTATGAGATAATGTAAATCCAATTAAATGGCTGATAAAATCTTATATGATATTGTAGGAATGGATCTTGGTAGGTGTATTAACAAAAAAATTATGCATCTGAACTGAATTCTATAACACTTCAACCGCAGTAAAAGTTTTCCTTTACACAATTTGTCATGGTGCAAAATGTATAATTAAAGATTGACTGTACAGAATGCAAGTACAGATAAATCACATGCTATTGTTACTCCAGATAACACAACATAACCTGTTATAATGCATTTTATCACAGTTTCTATAAGATTTAATGGCAGTGTTGATGCAAAAATAGCACAACATGTCCCACCAGGGTAAACAATGAATCTGGTGTTACAGCCGAACCTCATCCTTGCCCAATGCTCACATTTGGTGAGATTTTGCCTATGTACGTTACCATACATTCTCACTTTGCTAGGCTAATCTTCACCCCAGGATTCTGTTCTATGACAGTAAACATTAGCCCACAATAATTATCAATCCAGCAATCTATGTAAGATACGACTATTGTGAAAACTGAATGAAAGAATTGTAGCTAAATTAAAGAATATTAATTCTTAATGCTGAATTCATTATCTTTAACTTATATGTTATGACATGGGCCTAATATTTGACAATTTTCCTTCTAATAACGTGATATTTTGCAATACTGTATGTTTACAATGTTTCACGATACAAAGTGAAGCCAGAGACGCGATTCAGTAAGGCCTTGAGTCCATTTTCTCTCGGACGGGCCAAAAACTTGCTTATCGTACGTGCAAGCTTTTTCCCCCTGCTAGCGTTCTTAAACTTTACATACGCTAGCTGATAGAAAAAAAAGCCGCTTGAAACATTTGCATGGAGATTTGCCATCTCCATGCAAGGCTGTTACAGGCGATCGTACAAAAACCAAATACATTTTAATAATAGTGTACATGAGCAGGGGGTCTCCGGAGCTGAACCGCATTGGTTTCAGGTCCGGGGACCCCCTACTTCAGGAGATACAAGCCCCGTTATGGGGTGCCGGTATCCCCTGCACTTTGAAAGCTTCCGCGTCACGTGACCGGGACATTTACATTCTGCAGGGGATACCGGCACCCCATAACGGGGCCTGTATCTCCTGGAGTAGGGGGTCCCCGAGGCTGAAACCAATGCGGGTCAGCTCTGGAGACCCCCTACACATCTACACTACTGTCAAAACACACACAATAATAAACATAAATTCATTATCATAGCGGCAATCCGCTATGGTAATGAAGCTGCATTAATGTACATTTTAATAATAGTGTGCGGGAGCTGGGGGTCCCCTGAGCTGAACCGCATTGATTTCTGCCTCAGAGACCCCTGCTTCCCGAGTTACAGGACCTGGTATGGGGCATCGGAGGCCAATGTCGCCGCCATCTTTATAGCGTCCAAGACGCAACGTGGGCTCTATAAAGATGGCGGCGACACTGGCACCGATGCCCCAAACCGGGGCCTGTAACTCGGGAAACAGGGGGTCCCTGAGCCACAAATCAATGCGGTTCAGCTCAGGGGACCCCCTGCTCCCGCACACTATTAATAAAAATACATTAAAGCACCTTCATTACCTTAGCGGCTATCCGCTAAGGCAATGAAGGGGTTAAGGCATAATAGCATGTTTATTGGGAACAATTGCCCCCAATAAACATTGCAATATACAACACACACATACACACTACAGTAATGGGCAAAATTACTATTATCCACATATGGATAATAATGCATTTGTCCATGAAAAATACATTAATCACTATAAATAAAATAAATACATTTTGTACTCACCCTTGTCCGGCACTCACGATGAAGGCCATCCTCATCTTAATCACTGTCCATACACTCGTGTGCTGAAAAATATACACAATAATACAAAGAGCCAATCTAATGTCCCCTAACCCCTTAATCACTTTAGCGGTTATTAACCGCTACAATCATTAAGGGGTTAAACCACCCTGACCCGATACCCACCCTTCACCTATTTATTTGTACAGTGGCATCATCATGTATATATATATATATATATATATATATATATATATATATATATATATATATATATATATTGTGGCAGGACGGCCTCGTGGCGGGGTCAGTAAGATGCTAGACATGATGGGAAACTTTAAACACTAGTGGTTTATTAGCCACAACCAAAATAAGTATGGGTGCACTGTCCCTTTAAGAAACTACTTTCTTGAAAATTAAATCCTAGTCCCGTTAGGGACACTAACTCACTTCTTGAGCCCTTACTAACAGGACAGCCAGCTAATCTGGTCATGCCCAAAACATGCTACACAAAGGTTAACCGATACGTGTAAGAATAAAGTCTTATCTGTATAGCAGCTCCAGCAGCAAACAGGAACACGGTTCCGGGGAGCAGCCTGTGTCCAGCCTCGCAGCAATCTGTATCTTTATCCTGGGTTGGGGTCCCAGCTGGTCCCAGCAGCCTAGCTCCTCGCAGGACTGGGGACCAGAGCAATAGCAATGGCTTCCCAGCCGGGAGAGTTCACTCCACCTTCCTGTGGAAAAACAAGCTCACCTTGTGTGAGCAACTTCCTGATTTTTAAAGCACTTGTTTCACTCATGAGTTCAGCCCCTGTTTAATCAGTCTTCAGCTGTGCTTTCTCTGTCTGAGGAGATTAACACTCAGTGATCAGGCTGCAGCATCTCTCCATTCACTGTCACAGCCTACTGAGTCAGTGACTCTTTCACATATCCCTCTCCCCAGCGAAACATTGTCCTGTGGAGCGGCCCGTGCACCATTCCCGTGCACCAGCATCTTTGTCGCCAATGTCTGACGTCGGCCCTTCCCTCCCCCTTTTTTTTCTTGCCTTCCAATTTAGGCATTTTCTTTTTGGGGTAATTACCAGGCCATCTGGGCCTGAGGACTGGTACCTCACTATCTCCTTTAATTCAGATGCAAGGCTGAAATCTTGTAAAACTATGGAGTCCTCCAAGGCTTGTTTGGCTTTGTTAAGCTGCACTCTTAAATATGCAATCTTTAACTGTAATTTCCTTGATTTCGTGGCATCCGCTGGTATATCCACGCTAACAATTGGCTCTCGCAGCTCAGAGACTATTTCTGCCACAATCTCCGGTCATCATCTTTAACAATACGGAGCAATAATTCCACTAGACATGTTATAAGGGAAGTTGGTGTATTAGGTATCACAAGCATCTCTTGTAGGACAGCAAGAAGGTGTTTCCTGCCTCCTTCTTCACTGGTATCTAGACAGCCGACTATAAATTCTTTAATCAGCATGTCTTCAATTTGTGTCATATCCGCTTTTTGTTCTTCTGTGAGAACAGCAGGGTTTTGAAGATAACTTAAGAGATAGTCTGCATAGACAGCGGGCTCTGGTAAAACATGTTCCAGTGCAGCCTCCCCTTCATCATCCTTTGACTTTATCTCTACCGCCACCTTTTCCTTGGACTGCTTCAGTGACCCAAACGTCTGTCTTGGGCTTGTAAGCTTTTCCTCCAGCTTCATCTGAGAAACCTCCTGCTGGGCAGCAGTAGAGTCCAATGTAGCGTCCCGCTCAGACTTTAGAGACTCGAGCTCCTTGCCTAGATCACACTTTTGTTTCTCCGCCATCCTGCGGCCAGCACACTCAGACTCCAGGTCCTTCCTCAGGTCTTGAAGCAGTCCTTCTGCCTTTCTTCTTTCACTCAGTGCGGCTGCTAGTTCATCTTTGTTAGAATTGAGTCGCGATTCTACGTCTCCTAGCAGACTCAGAGCAAGGCTTAAATCTGTCTCTCTTTCTTTATTCTGGACCTGCAGCTGCTGGTGCTCCTCCCGGACCTTGTCCAGCTCCAGCTGCAGTCGGGCCATCTCATTGGACGTGTGGTCCAGAAGCTTGCGGGTATCAGCCATCTCGGTTTCATAGCGCAATGACAGGCAAGCCACCTAGCGGACAGTCACCTTCTCCCACTCGGCAAGCTGTATCTTGTGCACGGCAACTTGCGTTTGCAGTTCTTCAATTTGATCCTGAAAATCCCCTATCAGGGCCCTCATCTCTTCCTGATGCTTGCTCTGGGCTTGCGTCAGCTCCTCCTTCATCTTTTGGAGCCCTGCAGTTTTTGTCGCCAGTATCGCTGTTGCTTCTGTCTTCCAGGCTTCTTTCTCCTTGGCATACTGACTCATGGAGATGGAGTTGCCTCTCTGCTTCTCCAGCTCTTGCTCCCAGTCTTTGGACCTTCTCATGTTCCCTCTCACACAGAGTCACCTGGCTTCTAAGCTCCGCCTCCAGCGATGCTCTTGTGGCGCTCAACGTGATCTTCAGCTGCTCCAGGGCGAGGCATTCTTTTTCCAGCATTTTCTCTGCATTCTGCAGAGCAGCCTGTACTTCATTTTTTTCTTGCGCCAATTGCGTCTTCACTTTCTGCGCTTGGTGAAGCTTCTCAGTCCCATCACTGACCTGACCAGTCAGGTTTAAAACCTCTTGCTTCAGGTTTATATTCTCCATTTTCACAGTCTCTACATCCCTTAGGACCGTTTCATTGGCTTTCTTCAAAGTACCCAGCTCTGCCCCTAGTGATGCTCTTGTGGCGTACAGCGTGGCCCTCAGTTCCTCATGCTGTTCTGTGGGGACATACTGGGTACTCAGCCGTTCCTGTAGCACTCGCTGCTTCTCCTTGGCTGCTTGCAGACTTGCATGTAGCTGTTGCAGCTGGCTCTGCCATATGTGCGTTGCCTGTGTGTGCTGCTGCAGGGAGACACGTTGCATCCTCTCTGCATTCTGCAGTGCTTCCTGCACCTCTAGCTTTTCCTGGATCAATTGCTTTTCCACTTTTCCTGCTTGGTGGAGCTTTTTATCACCTTTACTGATTTGATCAGTCAAGTCTGAATTTTTCTACATCAGACTTACATTCTCCTTCTTTACAGTCTCTAAATCCCTCAGGGCATTCTCATGGGTTTCCTTCAACATACCCAGCTCTGTGTTTAGACTGTGGCCCTCCTGGCATGAGAGCTCCAGCTCTGTTTTGAGCGTGCTAGCTTCTTGGTGAGAAACTTCTAAGTCTTTGATGAAGTTTTGCACATCTCTCTGCGACATCTGATAGCATAATCTCCAGCCAGGACTTGTTCTCTCTGATTCCATGTTAGCAATTGCGGTGTTGGCCTTATTCAAACTTGTCGTCAGCTCCTCCAACTCACTCCGCAAGAGATGCTCTGTTTTCTTTAATGCTGCATACTCTTGTATAGCTGGGAGTATACACCTCTGTACCTCGGCATTAGCTTCTCGCTCCCTATTCAATTGTTTCTGCAAGACATCATAATCACGCTGGGCAGTTTGGAGTGCAGAAATTAAGGCCTCTTTTCCCTGGATCAAGAATTCAGCTTCCCTTTGCTCCTCCTTTTCCTTTGCCACCGTTCCTGTGACAATTCTGCCGGTCACTCCGGTCTGCAGCACATCTCGGCGCCTTTCTGACGCATGTCCTGACAGCGCAGGTTCAAGTGGCTTGGTCACTTCCCCTGTGACTTGAGGAACAGTTTTCTTTTTCTTCTTTCTTTTTGCTTTATTAGCTCCAGAGATATCAGTGGTACTGGGCACACGCTCACTGCTATCAGCTTCCACATCTTGCTTGAACTCATATGGCATTGCTTGCTTTTGCAGCTGTTTGTCTTTGAAAATTTTGGGGCACACATCTTCCATGTGACCTACTTTATGACAGGCCCAGCATACTAAATTCATCTGTGGGTACGGCTCTCCTCCAGGGGCCACATACGAGTCGTCATCATCATTATCGTATGGCCTGAAGGGACACTGTTTTGTATGGTTATGTACATTGCAAAAATGACACATGACGGCGGCCATTTTAAAACCCCGGATTTTTTTTTTCTTTTCTTCACACCCGACGAGGCAGACTTTGCACAACACACGTAAGTTGTATGAGCTTTACAATTTTTGAACCTTCTGGGTTCTTCTTAGGGCAACTTCTTTGCAAAAATCCATTTTCACTTTCTTTTTTACCAGACAGGGCAAACTTTACCTCACAGCACTTGCTAGCTGCAAATTCACTCACTTCAGCAAAAGGCATTAGCTTTACACAGCAATCCTTTCATACCCGACGGGGCAAAATTTACACTCAGCGCTTGCTAGCTGTAACTTCCATGCTTCAGCAAAAAATCATTTTTTTTTTTTTTTCCGCTTGAGTTCAGTGTCTCAACACATCTTCATCTATTGACCCCCAGAGGCGTAACATCCCACTTCTGACACCACCTGTGGCAGGACGGCCTCACGGCGGGGTCAGTAAGACGCTAGACACGATGGGAAACTTTAAACACTAGTGGTTTATTAGCCACAACCAAAATAAGTACGGGTGCACTGTCCCTTTAAGAAACTACTTTCTTGAAAATTAAATCCTAGTCCCGTTAGGGACACTAACTCACTTCTAGAGCCCTTACTAACAGGACAGCCAGCTAATCTGGTCATGCCCAAAACATGCTACACAAAGGTTAACCGATACGTATAAGAATAAAGTCTTATCTGTATAGCAGCTCAAGCAGCAAACAGGAACACGGTTCCGGGGAGCAGGCTGTGTCCAGCCTCGCAGCAATCTGTATCTTTATTGTATTGTATGTCTTTATTTATATAGCGCCATTAATGTACATACACTACCGACACACTTTATCCTAGCAGGGCTAGTTCCGCAAGCCGGGGGATGCCCCGGCTTGCTAGCCCCACTCCCTCGGCATGCCGCGCGTCACCGATGCGCGGTTACGCGTCATCGGGTGTCAGCGCCCCCTGCACGCACGTCCAGGGCGGCAGGGGGTTCCGGGGGACCTGGCGGACCCGGCAGCGGTAGGGAGAGCGCCCCGATCGGAGGGCGCTCTTCCGCTGCTTTGGCGCGCGCCCGGCACCCTCCGGCGCGCGCCAGGTTACTGCTGCGGCCGAGAACGGGCAAATGCTCGAATAAACTCGGCCGCAGCAGTAGCGCTTCACAGTAGTAATACATGGGGTAATCAAATAAATAACAGATAATATAAATAACAGATCATGGGAATAAGTGCTTTAGACATAAAAGTAACATTTCGGAAGAGGAGTCCCTGCCCCGAGGAGCTTACAGTCTAATTGGTAGGTAGAACGTACAGAGACAGTAGGAGGGAGTTCTGGTAAGTGCGTCTGCAGGAGGCCAAGCTTTATGTATCGTGTTCAAAATATCCACAGTGCTATACATATGCTTCTTTAAGCAAGTGTGTCTTTATCCTGGGTTGGGGTCCCAGCTGGTCCCAGCAGCCTAGCTCCTCGCAGGACTGGGGACCAGAGCAACAGCAACGGCTTCCCAGCCGGGAGAGTTCTCTCCACCTTCCTGTGGAAAAACAAGCTCACCTTGTGTGAGCAACTTCCTGATTTTTAAAGCACTTGTTTCACTCATGAGTTCAGCCCCTGTTTAATCAGTCTTCAGCTGTGCTTTCTCTGTCTGAGGAGATTAACACTCAGTGATCTGGCTGCAACATCTCTCCATTCACTGTCACAGCCTACTGAGTCAGTGACTCTGTCACAATATATATATATATATATATATATATATATATATATATATATATATATATATATATATATATATAGAGGTATCAGTACCGTGTTAGCCGAGCTTCAATAATCAAAAAACAAATAGATGATACCGTTCTATGAACGGAACGGTATCATCTATTTATTTTTTAATTATTGGAGCTCGGCTAACACGGTACTGATACCTCTACATGAAAATACTCGAAAGCTCGCACAAATAAAAGCATTTCGTTAGCCACAGAACGGTATCATCTATTTATTTTTTGATTATTGAAGCTCGGCTAACACGGTACTGATACCTCTACATGAAAATACTCGAAAGCTCGCACAAATGAAAGCATTTCGTTAGCCACAGAATGGTATCATCTATTTATTTTTTGATTATATATATACAAAGAAATGGTTAAGGATATACATGCCAAAATACAAATATCTCCAAATATCAAACAGCACCAAGCCAAATCAATATCTAAGACATGCAAATAAAAACAATCAATTTGACAATGTGTACATGATAAAAATTAATCATTGCATCATGTATACTTTGCCAAGCAATGGTCAAAATCAAATAAACTATTCCAAACAAGATACTGTACAAACCAATCATTAAATACAAACAAAGCAAATCAACACAATTACATTACCATCAATTAATTCATCCAATCTCAAGTCAATTAAAATCAAAATCAATTACACAGTTCAAATCCTAAAAACAAACCATGCTGAAAAATAATCTATGTCAAAGTAACCACCATGTGACTAAATCTAACTTCCAAAAATAAGCCAATTAAATCATCTATTGAAAACAGCCTTTAAAATAACCTTAGAAAAAATAACATGTACATTACAAACACATTTTTACACAAAGCAGCAAATTACAATAAAAAAAACATGAAAACAAGGCAAGCAAATATTATGCAAACAAGTTTTTATTATACCTGTATGTATGTCCATCTATAGTTTACATATATACATACAGGTGCAATAAAAGAGCATACAAAACAATTTAATAACATTAAAAATAAACATACAATGCATCCAGTGACTGTTCCCATACGTATGTATGTCCAGTGACATACATAAAAAAAGGGCCAATAAATGGACATACAAAAAAAAATGGATGACATGAAAAAAATGCAAAAAAAACCTGTAAAAGTAAAATAAAATAAATTTCTTTGGTTTACTTACCATTAGATGAACGACTCACTGAATCCCGTTGAACCGGATGTGTCGAAGAAATAATCCAGGACAGGAACCAGGTAACAAATTAAACCATTACAATCCAAAAGTGTCTGTGTCTTCTTTCTTCTATTTGTAATCCATAGCGGGGGTCTTCATCTGTATCTTCTCCGTCTTCATCTGTATCTTTTCCGTCTTCTTCCGGGTCTTTTTATCTTCATTGGCCACGCCCTGCTGTTCTTCTTCTTCGGGAGGTGCTTGCTCCTCGGCGTCTGGCTTCAAAATGAGAAGACATAGGCTTTTATAGGCCTATGACATCACATTTTCGTCAAATGGTTCGCACGGCCATTATTGGGCCGTGAAAACCATGTGATTTTGCCAAAACAAAAAAAATTGATGACGTCATTTAAAGGCAATGACGCCAGCCAATCAGAATGGCTGTGCTTCATTTGCCTTTAAGATGACATCACCCAAACAAACATGGCCGGCCTCACATGGTACGGTAGCCAATCAGAGCGTGGGAACTCAATCCCAACTCTAATTGGCTCTGGTAGACAATGTGACAGAGACTTTGCTTCAGCCAATCAGAGTTGGGATTTCATTCCCACGCTCTGATTGGCTACCGTAGCATGTGTCGCCAGCCATCTTTGTTTTGATGACGTCATCTTAAAGGCAATTGAAGCTCAGCCATTCTGATTGGCTGGCGTCATTGCCTTTAAATGACGTCATCCAAAAAAAATCCCCCCCCCCCCAAATCACATGGTTTTCACGGCCCAATCAGGGCCGTGGGAACCATTTGACGAAAATGTGACGTCATAGGCCTATAAAAGCCCATGTCGTCTCATTTTGAAGCCAGACGCCGAGGAGGAAAGACCTCCCCTCCTAAGAAGAGATGAAGGGCGTGGCATAAGAAGACGGAGAAGACCCCAAAGAAGAAAAGAAGACACCAACATTGACGAAAAGGATTACAAAAAGATGAAAGAAGACACAGACGTGGATTGTAATGGTTTTATTTTTTATCGTTACCTGTGGATTGGTTCGAGACCTTCCGGTTCCCCTGGATTTTGGTGAGTGGGCATCTAATGGTAAGTAAACAAAAGAAAGGTTTATTATTTTAACTTTTACAGTTTTTTTTTTTTTTTTTTTTATTCATGTGTATTTTTTTAAATTCCATTTAATGCCCCTGAATTGATCTATGTCCCAATGGATTATACATACATTCAGGGACACTGAATGGGTTATTGTATGTGATTTTGGGATATAAATGCATTGTTTATTATGCTCTTTTATTGCCCCTGTATGTTATGTATATACATACAGGGATAATACATGATTGTTTTGCTAATGTGTTGGGGGATTGATGTATTTAATGTTTAGGTCAGGTATATTTTTTTTACATACAGGGTTGGTTCCTTTTGGTCTGCGTGGGACCTCTGGAGACCACCTGAGGTCTCCTCGGGCTTTCCACGGGTACCAGGCTGGAGGTGTCCACGGGGGATACCTGCAGGGAAGAACCGGTGGCCCCACATCTGTTGGGGGCACCGCGGACCCGTATGGACCACCCGTGGGCCCACAGACCCCAAGTGGGAACCACCCGAGGCCCCTCAGACACCTGTGGGTCTGACCCGGGGCCCCCCAGACAGCCACGGGCCTACCCATGGAGACCCCATTGTGGCGCACGGTGACCCGCGGAGACCACCTGGTGGACCACGGCGCCTGGCGGGGACCACCCATAGGCCTCCAGACCCTGTTTGAAACATGGTGCTGGGCTACTGTGAGGTCTACGGACACCCTTCAGGGCCACCCGGGACTCCTGTGGGCCTGGGGTATTAACCATGTATGTAAAATAATAAATCATGTATTTATGGGGGGGGCACAGAGGGTGGGTTATGTATAGAATACATATAATGATATTTATTGTGGGGCTGTGTATTGTTTTTCTTGTGGGTACTGGGGGTGGGGGAAGGGGGTATTGGCCCCAAGGGTATGTGGGTAGGCCTCCCGCCTGGGTTATTGGGTGAGGGTGGTTAGGCCTCACGGGAATGGGTAGTGGGGGAGGGTATTTAGGCCTCCCAAGTGGTAGATGAGGGTGGGTTAACCCCTTAATGACTGTAGCGGTTAATGACCGCTAATGTGATTAAGGGGTTAGGGGCTATTTTTATGCTTGTGTATGTTTTGTAGCAACGGAGGGACATGGGCAGGATGAAGATGAGGATGAAGACGGCCTTCATCATGGGTGCCTGGAAAAGGTAAGTGTAATATGTATTTACTGTATTTACTTATTAATTGTAATTTATATGTATTTAAAATGGGCAAATGCATTATTATCCATATGTGGATAATAGTAATTTTGCCCATTACTGTATTGTATGTGTTAGGGGGGTGTATTTAGTTATAAATATTGTTTATTATTTTTAGAGGCGCAACATTGGTACCGCAGGCCCGCGGGGACCCCCGGACTCCCACGGGGACCCCCGCTTGGTGAACCGGGGATCCCCGGAGCCCCACGGGGTCAGCCGGGGACAACCGCCGGCCTGTTGTATGGGTGTTGCGCACGCAAAAATGTAAACAAAGACATTTTTCAAAGTCCAGCTTTTTTATCACCTGCCTTGAGCTGATGATCTTTTTTGAACGCAACTTTCGCGTACGATAACTTTGCGTAGCTTAGTGAATCCCGGAGAAGGGCAGATTTGAACGCAAACAGGTTATCGTACGAGCAAAGTTGGACTTTGAAAACTTTCCAGGAAAAAGTCACCTTGAGAACGCAAAGTGCCTGTTTGCGTGGCTTAGTGAATCGTGTTCGGCGGAACATCACGTTCTAAGAGCACTTTGCGCTCTTAAAACGACTTATAGGAGCTTAGTGCATAGCCCCCTAAGAGTACAACCAACCTCACACTGAAGAGACCCAGAAGGTCGAAACAGTCTGTCTGTGTGTGCGTTTACTGGCTTTGCATCTTATCCCAGGTCAATTTTAAAAGCTGTGTTTTAAAGCAGCATGCATTGGCTTAAGGGATGTTCATGTAATGTGAGCTTGAGACAAAAGGTGGCACGGTGTGCTCATTTGTATGCCATTTCCCAGAATCCCGTGCTGCAGTGGAAGTGCTGTGTGCTGGGTGATAATGGTGAAATGCGGGGTTGCAGACCTGTCTAAGACATGCAAATGAGCATACAGTAATATTTCCATTTGCTATATGCTTTACTGTGGAGGGTTTTTGTCACTTGTTTTACCCACCTTAACCTTAATAATGTGTGGTGAAGACCTACTCTTAGTCTCAAACAAGCAGAGCCAGTACAAACAACCTCACACTGAAGAGACCCACAAGGTTGAAACAGTCTGGCTGTGAGTGGGTTTACTGGCTTTGCATCTCATCCCAGTCTATGTTTAAAAGCTGTGTTTTAAAGCAGCATGCATTGGCTTAAGGGTTGTTCATGTAATGTGAGCTTGAGACAAAAGGTGGCACTGTGTGCTCATTTGCATGTCATTTCCCAGAATCCTTTGCTGCAGTGGAAGTGCTGGGTGATATTGGTGAAAGGCGGGTTTGCAGACCTGTCTAAGACATGCAAATGAGCATACAGTAATATTTCCATTCGCTATATATATATAATGAAGTAAATAAAGTGTATTAACAACACAGGGCAGCCAACGTTTCGGTCCTCAGAGTGGGACCTTCCTCAGGGCAGTGCAACCAGTGACTAATCCAGACCCCTTAATATACCCCCACAAGTGACTAAAAACACACCTGCACAAAATGAAAAACAATCAATGAAATTAACTACAACTGTGTGAGCACCGCCTACTCAGGCCAGCAGACCAATGAAAGGCAAATGCAGATACTGACAGCCAGACAGTCCAATGCGAGCAGCTCTGCATGTAGGCATCATGTGTATGTAAATGTCAAAAGTTGAGCGGCTCGATATACTAGTGGCCAAACCACAGAGCTGGTAAGGCAAGGGTGCTGCCCAGCAAGTAAAACACTGTAACCCCTTAAGCCACTAGCAGGACAGAACACACAGAGGAGCTAAATGAGAGAGAGACAGCAATGTCCAACACTGGAGGTTAACCCCCCAAAAAATGGCCTAAAAATGGCCCGAGTATAATACAAAAGAAACCTATAGTATAAATAGGTTAACAATACATTATGGGGTTACCATAAAAAGAAGGTTGGACATGGCAGTCCCACACACAAATAGACATGGGAACACCTTGGAAGTGCAATAAGTGAAAAACAGTGAAGGAAAAACAGGAAAAAACACAAGCGGTTATATTACTTCATTATATTGTGGTGTTCCGTCTCTTTGTTACCTGGATTTCCCTGGTTACCCTGTACATGTTTCTATATGGGACGAGCATCTGCCTTCATTTGAGAAACCGTGAGTGCAAACTATTTTTTCATTGACTATATATAGTCAATATACCCGTGCAACACCTGACTGCCTGAGATCCTCCTCTGTGATGTCGCTGATGCCATAAACATGAGACTTTGGTCTGTATTACAGGACTTTCTTGCTGCCTTACTGTGAGAAGCTGGGACTTATCACAGGACTCCCTCAGTGCCCTGCACATTATCTATCTGAGGTGCTCTATGTCCTTGGGCTATTCTCATAGAACTTTTGCTCATTACCTTTGAGCTTTGCATCTCTGGGGATTTTACATGAGTGCTATTAGTGCAATATTTGGATTTTTCTCTCCTGCTGCTTACTCCATATGTGCAGCTTAGTCCGGGCATCATGTTACAGAGCTGACTTGCAGCACATTATAGGGTCTAATTTTTTTGCATTTGCTATGTGTCTTACCATCTTTCACCATTATTAAGAGGTTTATGTATATTCATTATATATTTTTTCTGTGGTCTGGATTTACTTACCATTCATATTAACCATTATCTATTGCATTGGATCGGCCGATCTTAGTCACACTACTTGGGGGGAAAATTATTTTTTCCCCTAGTTCTGTTATGCTATATTTGCAATAATATATTGTTATCTTGTTTTGGTTCTTACCAGACCTATTGTACCTCTTTGGTGTTTCTACGCTGTGCAACATAGTGATTTGTCATACGATCTGTGTGGGTCTGTTTTATGTGTTTTTTATACTTTTTGCTAATAAAGTCCATTTTTTTCCATTTTTCATTATTCAGTGTTTGAGTGCACCTCTTTGACCCTACTTTTTCTTTTTCTTAGTTATATAATTCCCTTGGGTCGGTACACTGGCGACACACTTTATTCGAGCTCGGCTAGTCCCACGAATTCGGGTATACCCGGGTGTATTGAGGTTTGTGACTGTTTTCTGCCCGAGTGCATTGGGTTATTTTCCAGGCAGGGATTGAAGCATTTTATTCCCGCTGGCTGCAATACTGCACAGTATATATATATAAACTGCATTACAATTCATGAATTTATGCCATCTGGTAGACATGCGAAGCATTGCAGCCTATTAAATCCTAATCATTATCATTTAACAGATCAGCCGCCCGTCAGCCAGGCATGAACCCAGGCTGGGAAGGCAAACGCAACGGGGCTTGTCAGAGGTGAGGAGCGGCGCATTCCAGGTATCTGCCAGGTACATACTGGGTATTTGCTCGAATAAAGTGTGTCGGTGCAGTAGCACCACCAGAGGGTCACTTTTTACCCTGACCTTTGGTTATCTGATTACTTAGTCAAATAGGGGTGATTTGACTGCGGCATCTTTTGTGTGCCTTATATATCTATATATATATATATATATATATATATATATATATATATATATATATATCTATGGGCTCTATGCAGTTAGCGCCGAAAAAGTACTTTCGGTAAGTGTTCCCTATCGGCATGATTTTGGCGATTTGCCCTCGCAGTATTCAGTAAGGGCCGAATCCATGCCGATCCCTGCCGAATCACTGCGAAAGCAAAACTGCCGATGAGCCTGTGCCGAAACAGGCTGGCTTCCGATAACCTGCCGATAGGCCTTTTCTGCCGATAGGTGTTTGCAGCAGAGAGAGACCAGCCGCTCTCTCAGCGCAAACATCGGCAAAATATAAAGTATTTATAAACAACTTTTATTCATAGTGTACATGTGCAGGGGGTGTCCGGAGCTGAACCGCATTGGTTTCAGGTCCAGGGACCCCCTGCTTCCCGAGATACAGCCCCGGTTTAATTCCACTTGCGTACCGGCAAATAGTGCCTGCACGTCGGGGAGAATTAGGGGACTACCAGTGTTTTTGGCCCCCGAACTCCTGCAAACAAAATAATTGCATTTTGAACCAAATATCCCACATAAAACTTACACACAAGAAGTTTCCAGTTTCTGGGGCAAAGGGAACATGAAAACAGGAAAAGCATGGATCACTTTATTTTTCACATATATAATCCCTGGTCCCTGGCTTATGGTGCTAGGTAGCTGACAGGGACCCCACGGTTTCAGGGGTAACCATATGGGCTTAAACCTTTATTGTGTAGCCTGGTTACCCCCTCCCATCACACAAGGGGACTGTGAATGTGCTCCAACTGATCTTGCAGTGCAGAGGAAGAAGAAGAATGGACATTTACAGTAGACCTGCACTTGGTCTTCTATGAGGTCAAGACAGGTGAAAACATGTGCTAGTTGTTCCTGGAAGCCTGAAATTATATGTTGTATGGAAGCCATCTGCTGGGACAGGGTCAGGTTTGTTCCGGTGGTATCCATGATAGGGCCGGTTTATTCTGTCAATAGGGAGAGCGATGGCAAGAGTGAATTCCAGTGGATGGAACTATTGCAGGAAACGGGAACAAGACTGGGACAAAGGAACAGGACTGGGACACGGGAACAGAACTGGGGAACGGGAGCAGAAACAAGGCACGGAAACAAAGCATATTGTAGCACAAAGCAGGAACCATAGCTGGTGCACAAGGAACCAGAATAAACAGGCATCTGGCTGCAGGAACAGGAATTTAATAAAGGCAGCCAGAGAAGATCTAATTTCAGAGTGAGGGACAACAGAGGGGGATCATTTGACGCCGTGTTGTCATGGCGACACGTTGCCGAAGAGCCAGCTGAGAGCAGGTTAGAGGGAGTTACAGAAGGCTTGCGCCTCCCCAAACATTCAATTTAAATGTTGTGTAGAAGAGCGCCGAGCCCTCCCCAGAAAATCTCATGCCGCCCAGTTTGCACACCCCTGAGTTACATGAGAAAAAATCCAATATTATAAATTAGCACAAAGAAGAGCTATTTCTCTACGCAGATAGAGGGAGTATAGAAGACCCAATTGTATGCATTCTCTCTTTGAAAAGTATGACAATTGACACAGTAGTAGATTAGTGTGCAGAGACTAGTTGTCGAGACAGCATCATAGTGTGATACTGTGTAGGAATTTATTTAGTGTCCCCTGAAAATATACCGAATGCGATATAAATGGGTTAAAAACTTAACTTTAATGATACAAGCAAAAATAGGATAAAATTAATGGTGCACATACAAAAGTACCATGTATGGTTTAAATACAGGCCACCACAGAGTATCAGGCTAATTTAGATATGTGTCCAGGAGAAAATAGCGGACCTCAAAAATGTAAAAGAAAAGAGACAATACAATAGTAAAGCAAGTTCAAAAACAGGACTCATATAGTGGCAATGGTGAGACATGCACTTACATGCAAGTGCCTGAGCCCAGGCACTGAATGGTATCTTTTTCTCCTCCTCTCCATACAAGGTAGGTTTGCAAGGAAAAATTTAGTTTCTTATATAGGTAAAAAACACACATGCAAGTGCCTGAACCCAGGCACTAATTTGTATCTTTTCCTCCTCCTCTTCTTAAAAGTTAGGTATGGAAGAAAAATGTATTATATACAGGTGGAATAAATGTGCTCTTTCTCAATTTCTCAATTTGTAGGGGTATAGGGGGAGATCCTTCAATCTCAGTGTACTTCTCTGACCTTAATTCTAATCACCCGGTGCTCCAATTATTTCCCTTCCATCACCTGTTTCTATTTGTTGTGTCTGTATGGAATTAGAGAGGGATGTTTTTAACTTAATAGAATTTTTTTTTTATATGTATCCACTTCTGCCAAAATAGAGAGCTTTTGGTAAATGGAACGAATGATAGACCTTTTTCTAATACCTCAAATCTCCTCTGGTGATAGTACACTAGTGAAAATATTGTATCAATGTTTTTCCCTGGTTAGTTTCGATCGCATTAGATGATATGTCTGTGACTTATTGTTCTTGTTCCCTGTGGAAGCTCCTTCTCGGTTTCTTGTTTTCCTTTTTCCTGGTGGATCTTTTGACGGCCATGGGGTATGTAAAATTCACTGGATCTTACTGTATGAATGAATCACTAAGGGTTATGTCAGATGGCAAATGTCGAGAATCTTTTATGGTTCTGGTACCTATTTGCAGGAAATTTCTTTGCAAATTATATACAGTCTCGCTCATGTAGTCAAATGTATCACACTTTAACTTATTAAACTTGGTTTCTTCCATTCCAGTACGGTGAGATGCAAAATTTACATCCAGTTAACTTTTCATCTGTTGTAGTTCACTGCATCCGAACCTGAAGATAAAGTATTATCTATTTTCACAAATTGTTGTCATAATTTTGGGATGTCGTGCTGCAGACCACAATTGTTAACAGCAATAGGTCACTTGGAAATCTGTTTACAATTGATTCCCAGAGTTGGCAGAACTTTTTAATCTTTGTTGCACAAAGTAGGGCGCAGGTGAAATCTCAATCTCTGTGGCATATGTTTGTTTCTGCAATATTCAGTCAGTGTAGAGACAAGAAGTTCATAATTTTGTTTGCTTTGTTAGCATAGTTTCCAAGGAATTTAGAGTTTCTTTTTTAGAGTCCTTGTTGAGGAAGTTAGTTGTAGATGGAATAGAGAATAGAATTCTATTAATGTCAGTTTCTGTGAAAGAGAATAATATTCAGGAAAAGAAGGATCTAACGCTCTACGGTTTTGATTATAATGCTAATTTATTTGTGCCACACAACGTTTCGACCTAAATAGGTGTTTCTCACTTGCCTAGTCACTTGAGAAAGAGCTATTTAGGTCGAAACGTTGTGTGGCACAAATATATTAGCATTATAATCAAAACCGTAGAGCGTTGGATCCTTCTTTTCCTGGGTATTGCCCTGGAATTACTCTGACAGGTACTCCTTGAACCAGCAGCACCGGTAGACTGCATGTATATATAAAAAAAAAAATCATTGTGGTGTGCAGCATACTCTTTTATTTAAAGAGAAGAATATAGCATGTTCCTTTGTTACCACAGGTTTGCTTTCTTGACATGTCATCAGGAAGGAATCCTTGTAAAAAAATTTTTGCAAAATTACATTTGTGTGTGTGTTTGTTCAATCAATCTATTTGAGAAAACAGTTGTATAGGTTATGTTCAATGATATCTAATGGGCAACACAATACAAAGTAAATGAAGGGATACAGTAGATACCATATATCACCAAAGAGCATCAAAAACATAGTAACAAAAGTAGAAGGTGCATGTATCCCTGTAAAGTGTGGCCACACTTCATATACAGGCAACAGAAAAAAAAGGAAGGACAAGCACACTAAAAATGTGTCTCTGTCTTGTCTACCACTTACCTTTGTTCGTAAATAAAGCTTGTTTTCATTTTTGCACCTACTGGTACCCTTTTCTTTAATTTTTTCAACTTTTGGCCGTTCCAGATCCTCTTTGAGTGCCCTGATCATTGCATTTCATGCTGGTATTATCAACCCTGCTGTCGGCGGCACCACAAGAAGGGGAGAAGGGGCTGTTCCCTCACTATGGACGTGCGGTCTACACTTATTGTGGAAGCAGGACCCGGTGTAGAGGAAGGCTTCACATCAGGAGGTAAGACGGCTCTTTCCTTACCTCCAATATCCCATACCCGGGTCCCCGACGGAACTTCATCCACGGGGAAATCGATACGGTCCACATAGGAGAGTGGTCGCAGTGCCACAGACATCTCCAGGACAAGTACACATCACCCGACGGACTTCCCGCTTAACCTTCCCCCGATCCAGACACAGTCATCTGGTATATCTATAGCACACTCCGGAGTGCACAACAGGCTTACTTTACATCACTGAAGGATGGTCCACTTCACTACAGGCCAAGGGCACCCACAGCAGTCCCAGCTCTTCCCTGCCCCTCTAGCAGAGGCAGAGGTATGGTACACACACTCTCCCCCAGAGGCACTACTGAATTTGGGCGGTACCTGTCCTTAAGTACAGCCAGGAGGAGGGCACCAGGTCTGCTCCATGATTGGACATGCACAGGCCTAATGTCACTGCCTCCCATTGTCACTCAAGTGCAGCACCAAGAAGGGGAAAACCGCATATTGACTACTGGCAGCCTGATTGTACCAGGGCTTACTGCCAGGAGTAGGGCAGACTAGTAGCCATTGATGGCATGGCTACAAGTATAAAGTTTAAACACATCTTTGTTAGTTCTAATCCTCTCCTGTCTCAACAAAAAATGTCCTTCTTTCCCCCCTACCCCAAGAAACGTCTTTCCATAACCATAAAAAAAACAAAAGTTCCTTTCTAATATATATGCAGAATACATAATATATTGATAGCATTACAGTATGTACAATAACGGAATTCTGACAAGAAGTATGAACTTTTTCTCTCTCTCACTGTTTATATTTACTGTTAAGCAAGCTTCAATTCTCTTACATTTTCTAATTCCTCATACTCTATACTGTATCTGTCTTTAGCGTAATCATAGATTTATTTTAATTTTGTATTAATACACTTTATAGTTTTGTGTTCTCCTTATGTATACGGCAATTCCTTTCAGCAGCCCCACGTTTCAGCAGATTTTCTAAAATGTATTACAAACTCTGTACATGGCAACATTTAATTCTTTTCTGAGCTTCCACAGTGCAACAATTGATAGAGGAAATCCTTTAGAAGTTAAGGAAGCAAGAAATCCTTCAGAAGTTAAGGAAGCAAGAATCTTATTAATGTTAGCTGTGCTACAAATCAATTATTCATGTTTTAATCTTCTTGGGTGGACCTTTACCTCTCCATCTTGTTCTAGGAATGAAAGTGTATGATGTATTTTGCAGGTGACTGCATGCAAGCACAGCAACAAACATCAAAAGATCTCTTTCTGGGGTTGGTAGAAAGACAATGAAGCATATTGGTCTTTTAATATTGCTTTTTCTAGCATTGCACCAGTGTTTATGCTGTATGTTATATATCACCAAGAAGAGTATAATAACTCAGACCAGAGCACAAGGTACCAATATTTCTGATTGACAAACCACTTATTAGCCTCCTCAGTATCATAGGGGTTTGGTGCCTCTGACAATAAAGGGGTTCATTTCATACAGTATACAGTACATATGGAAAAGAAAAGTAAATATGTATGGTAAATTACTGGTAGCAATGATAGTCTATTGATTAGCTCGGAAATGTTTCATAAATACTAAAGATCCCTTAAGGTATTACAACCTAAACTTTCTCTTGGACAAGGGTTCCGTTTTGAAAATAGCCTTTCCACTTCCGTTCTTTTTTAGAAAAAAATCCCATTGTTGTACCTTTTAAATATGTAAAGTGTTTCTGCGCCTTTTTAAAAATAGAGTGGATACTCCTTATTATCAAAATACATTGGCCTCAGGTTGTTCCTTTAGGACAATGGTTCTCAACACCAGTCCTCAAGAACCCCCATAGGTCAGGTTTTAAAGATAGCCCTGCTTCAGTCCAGATGGTTCAAATTGACTGAACCACTGATTCTCACCACCGCTGCTCACGCAGGGAAATCCTTAAAAACCGACCGGTTAGGGGCTCTTGAGGACTGGAGTTCGGTACCACAGCTTTAGGCTAAGGTCCCAGTGCCTCCACTGCACGCGCACCCACGAGGCTGGCGGCGCGTGTAGCCGATTCCCCGGTCTGCAGTGAGCTGCAGGAAGAGAGACTGGGGGGGGGGCATGGCGGGGGAGTGACGGGGGCGTGGCCATAACGTCACCCGGCAGGTTCGCCCTCATTGGCCGAACCACCAGGGGGTGTGGCCTAGCGCTCCGTCACGAGTCCTGCTCTCAATTCTATTGAGAGCAGGATAAACTCTCGCCACAGCGCTGCGGCTCCCCCTCGCAGCGGGCCCGGCGCCATTGAGGGGAGGGCTCTCGTCCCTGCAGCGTCCGCCACAGCGGGCGCTGCAGTAGCATGCAGGGACAAACCCTTAGGGTGCCATCCACTGGCAGACATGAATGCTACATTAGTATAAAGATTGGGTATGGCTACCTACCTGAACATGTACTGTGGCAGCAATAAACTTTGTGTAAGTTATCAAGACAGGAAAGAACATTATCATTGTGGGGGCTGTTTATCAGCCACTGGAACCTGACTGATGTGGAGCTGCGCTGTAGCATGTGTTCCTTCCATGTCTGGTGTGGATAGAATGTAAGGACAAAAGATCATAGCTAAACACTCTAAGTTTTGTGTGTAAGAAAAGGAGCATCAGCCCAATTGCTTTGGGTAATACTCTCCAGCAGTGAAATAAAAAAGCGATGCACATTTTCTCTTGAAATACCAATTAGGTACTAGATTTTTTTTTAAGCCACCCACTGACTCCCATTACTGATATATTCCATTTTTTTAGCAAGGGATTTGACAAAAATCTACTTTAACAATGTCAAGTGATTAATGACAGTAATATTATTCTCTCTGTGAAGAGCGTGAAAAGTATTAGGATGTGCTAAGGAAGCAATTTCTTTGGTGCTCTTAGGCAAAGTTAAACATTATACCAAAAGTTTCTTTTTTGAAGAAATGCCTATTGCTTTTTTGCTTTTGATAAAAACAGTTGTAGATTCCTGTAGCATAATATTGTCCTACCTTTATTACTTATTGAGTTAAATTGACTTCGTGAACTCAGGCAATGGTTTCTGATAATAACTTCTGGTGTTTTGTTGCTGCCAAACACATAAGTATTCTAGTACATTTTTTTTTGTTTTATTAAATATTGTCCAATGTGTGTTTTCTCGTTCTCTCTCTCTCTCTCTCTCTCTCTCTCTCTCTCTCTCTCTCTCTCTCTCTCTCTCTCTCTCTCTCTCTCTCTCTCTCTCTCTCTCTCTCTCTCTCTCGTCTATTTTACTCCTGTGTGTTCGGGTTCATATCCAAACCTAGGATTTGGATATGTGTAGATTACACATTGTAGGTGATATGTTTAAGAAACTGGAACATACCTGTAATAGGGTGATCGTGAGTGAGACATGTAGGTGCACTTGAATGTTATCTGTCCCTAATGAACATAATACAGTACAATGAAGGGTTTTGTTACGCACTATAACATTATACAGTAGCATGTACAGTCGTTTGTGCGTTACATCCCTACCAGATCATAATGTAGAGTCAATTTGAAGTCTTTAACTAAGTTACTTTCTAATTATTTTATGCTGACTTTGACTCAGTTCATGTTTTTGCACTTTTTTTAATTTAACCTTGGCTCAGCTATATACATATCATAATGCTGAATCTTTAAGGCTATGCAGTATTAAAAACGCAATTGAAAGCTTTAAGAAGTGACACTAATGGTCAGTTTTACTAAACAGTGGTAACTATCTTATTGGCTAATTCTACACTGGCGACACATTTTATTCGAGCTCGACTAGTCCCACGAATTCGGGTATACCCGGGTGTATTGAGGTTTGTGACTGTTTTCTGTCCGAGTGCATTGGGTTATTTTCCAGGCAGGGATTGAAGCATTTTATTCCCACTGGCTGCAATACTGCACAGTATATATATATATATACTGCATTACAATTCATGAATTTATGCCATCTGGTAGACACGCGAAGCATTGCAGCCTATTAAATCCTAATCATTATCATTTAACAGATCAGCCGCCACGGCAAACGCAACGGGGCTTGTCAGAGGTGAGGAGCGGCGCATTCCAGGTATCTGCCAGGTACATACTGGGTATTTGCTCGAATAAAGTGTGTCGCAGCAGTATATCAGCTGAATTGGCCAAAATTCCTGAATACAGCCGATCAGTCACTTGGGCTGATTTATAATAATATCTTCTGTGGCCCAGGTTTTATCAGTTTTATAAAACCACCGCTGAATGTAATAGGATTACAATTTTCATGGTTTTGTCCAAAAGGGATTTTAAGGCATTTATTTGTCAATCAGTTAAAGGAGTTTATTCTAGTAGCTTCGATAAGTGACTTATCAAGAATTTTGGTTACGTCTCGAATGAGCTTGCAAGCGTAGCAACAGTATTCAGAAAGCTTCGACAACATGCCAAACTCGCTCGAGAAGTGCTTCTACCCAATTGGTAGCGATCCCGCTCTGACAAACCACGCAGGAGCTCAAAAAATGCTCAAACTTACATATTTTTGTAAATTGAGCAAGTCTAGTAACTCTGAGATTCACATCGTGGCTGCAACTCACATATGCTCATCTTGCCCCTCCCTCCCTCCCCAACACATACATGTACAGAAATGGCAAAATCCCTATTATCCACATCTAGAAAATAGCACATTTGCCCACTCAAAATAAAACATTATCCAGCCAGCACAAAGTAAATTAAAGTTGTACTTACCCCTGCCAGGATGAAGGCCGACTTCATCCTCATCCCATCCTCCTCATCCTCCTTGGGCAGCAACAGCATCTTCCTCCGCGTTCTCTGTATATTCTGTGGGCAGCAGTATTAAAATGTAAAACTAACTACTGGACAATAACCGTTTAATCAACGGATTGGTAGATATATCATGTGATGCCTTTCCTTTTTTGGTGTGATGTCAATTCATCAGATAGGGAGTGAAGATGGCCAATCAGGTAGCATGCCTTCCTCCCTTTTTGATGACGTCACATCACTCCAAAAAAAACAAAATAGAAATATTGGTGAGAGTCATATGATATGTCCCCGTAATATTATACAGAAGGGCCCTGTTCATATGGCGGGTTCCATTCCAGGCCACTGCCGGAAACCGAAAATCGCCAAAAAGCGGAACATAGCATTTGCTATGTCTACCGGTGATTTACCATGTCTCCTACGCCTTCTGCATATGTGCATACTCGGCTGTTCCCCTTCTGCACATGCGCTAACTTGGCCGCTCCCCCCTTCTGCGCATGCACGAACTTGGTTGGCCCCCTTCTGCGCATGCACGAACTTGGTTGGCCCCCTTCTGCGCATACCAGCGTATTGGCTGATCACAGAGAAGTGAAATGCCCTTAAGCGGGGCCCTACTGTATACAGTATATGATTTTAATAACAATTTTTTTGTGCATACCAGTGCATACCATATATTATAAAATAGCAAAACTTATTATAGAATTTCTCCATATTTGTATGTGTGGTTAATATTATACATTTATAGCACATTACATTTATAAATATTAACTGACAATACTACAGTACTTCCTATAGTATTTATAGCCTATAGTATTTTTTACAGTAAGTGTATCATAAAAATAAAGAGAAAATATTAAGACAAATATATATAAACACAGAATATATTTGCATAGGACTAATATATTGTTCATAGGGTACTCCCATCATTTATAAAACAAGAATATACATAGATCTATATATCTCCTTTTGGTTTTATCCACATACAGATGCAGTCATATACATTTAGCAGTTTGCCCCAAGGAAACTGCACTGAAGTGCAGCCTTACCACAGCCAGATCGCAGCTTCCCCACAGCCAAAATGCAGTAGATTAATTGCCCAAAATTGCCCATAAGGATTAACAAAGCAGGGGTCCCTGCTTCTGAAGGGTAGTCCCATTTAGAAGCAGGGAACCTGCTGTGTTAATCCTGATGGGAAATTCATCCCTTCTATGCACCTGACTGTGATAAGGCCTCACTTGGGCTGCGGTTCATCTGCAGCAAGTGCAGGGCAGGGTGGAGATAAATCTGACTGCATTTGTACTGAAACTCACATCTACATTGGGCCAAATACTGTATATGACACATTTAGTACTACAATATATTTGTATTTTTTAATAGAAAATTCCTTACAAGTAGTATAAAAATAAAATGTATGCTATTTCCTAAGATAGTGACAGGTTTTGCATGTTTTACATGTATTTATGTCCTTGTCCCAATTCTCAGATTACGTTAAAAAGCTACAATAGGTTCTAGAGTATTTTTTTAAATGTCTTGCTTTTCTAAACATCATTTTTGGCTGATTAGGTATGTTCCTCAATACAGTAACAGGATTCATCAACAAATTATTCCATTGTTTGGAAAATAGTATCTTTGATTTTTCAGTGGAGCATTATATTGGGTAATAGAGATAGGCACTTGTGGTATTCTTTTTTAACCTTCAAATATTGAATTTCTATTTTTTAGTGCATCTATAAGTCAAGAAAGTTTTTCAGAAAGCTGATTCTATTCGATTAACATCATATTAAAATGGTGCTTGTCTAAGATCAGGAAGTGAGTATTCATAGTCGGAATGCAGGCAGAGGTCATGGCATGTGGCAATATGCAAGGCTGAGGTCGCAGAGAGGGGTTTGCAACAGGGAATACACAGGCAAGAGGACAGGAGATACAAAGTAACACAGCTGGAAGTTTAGACAAAAAGGAACCTTTGCTAGGCAACTTCCTGTAGGAAGTGTAGCCTTAAGTAGGAGACTGTGAGGAATGAAGCTGGTCGCAATGGCCACATAAGTTCTGTGAAAACACCTGACTGGAATCCTTACATGAATCTATCCCTAAATTTAAAAGATAAATTAGTAAACATACACTTACCTGTACAACATTCGCTTACCTGTACAATTACATTTCATCCTTAAATATTTACCATACTGCTATTAGGGTATATTGTTAGTCCAATTTATCATGTGGTAACTGGAGAGATCTAAACATGAATTTACAGTTACATCTTCAAAATGCATACATGTTTGAACTAGATTGTTTTAAACATAGATTTTTTGATCAAGAAATTGAATTTTCACTGGATTCTGTGCACATGCAAAGTTACATTACACTCATTAATATTAACTGCTCATTACCCTTCCAAATGATCTAAATATCATCAACGTATCTTCACAACAGGATAATCTATATATATATAGATTGGCAAAACTGGGGGACCATGAATTTGCAAAAATAATTCCTTGATTTTAAAAAGGAATTATATTCAAGTATGAAAGAAACCCCATCTTACTTAGTTGAACATAATTCCTTTTTTATCGTATTCCTTTTTATCTGGCAAGGAATTATTTTTGCAAAATTGTGGTATGGCAATGGGGACATCCATTTACCACAGTTTTGACAATCTTTATATTAGTCTCTGGGAGCAGGAATTAATTAGGCAAGTTGATATATTTTTGCCACAGCTTATCCAGTAGTGAAGATACATCGACAATATGTTGATAATTTGAAAAGGTAATTAGCATGCTCACTATACCAGTTAGTGTCTGTTTATTCCAAGTCCCATCTGTTTTTTTTTACAGATGTAGGGTCATTTACTTCCACTGGGGTCTCATGGATTGCATCTGATGTTCCGATGTTTTGTTGGGTGCTCGCAGCTGACTCGCGAGTGCGTCGAGGCTGGGAAAATTCAGTTTTAGCATTGGTTCCAATACTCCGCAGAAATGATAGGTGGCGCTAGTGTGTCTTCAAATTTAAATGCAATGTACGTTAAGCCCTCCCTTATTCCGGTTCATTTTATATGATATGATATTATGGGGGCTATGCACTAAGCTCCGATAAGTCGTTTTAAGAGCGCAAAGTGGCTTTTAAGGCCGATACAAGCTGCTGTGCGATTCACTAAGCAGTGATAACAGTGCCTTATTGGCCTTAAAAGGCATTTTTTCTGGCCTGCGCGCAAAACCCATCCAATCGGGCAAAAAAAAGGCAAATGCGCTGATTTTTGCCAGTCCGCGGGATTCTCTAAACAGCGCTAAGTGAATTGTGCTTTAAAAGTCAGCTGGAAAAATGCACAGCTAAAGGCAGGCGCAAAAGAAGCTGGACTAAGAAAAAATTCTTTGTTTACCTTTTTCCAGGCAAACCATCCATTCAACAGGCCGGCGGTTGTCCCCGGGTGATCCCCGCGGGGCTGCGGTACCAATGGTGTGCCCCCAAAAATAAGCAATACTTTAAAAAAATATACCCCCCTCGCCCCTCCCTCCCGGCCCCTTACACATACAGTACAATAATTTACAAAATTACTATTACCCACATATGGATAATAATGCTTTTGCCAATTTAAAATACATTAATCACAATAAATAAAATAAATACATCTTGCACTCACACTTGCCAGGCTGCCACAATGAAGGCCGACGTCATCCTCCCCCATCCATGCCCTCCGGTGCTGCAAAAAATACACAAGAATAAAAAGAGACAATATAATGTCCCCTAACCCCTTAATCACCTTAGCGGTTAGTAACCGCTAGAGTAATTAAAGGGTTAACCAACCCTCCTCCATTACTCACCCGGGAGGCCTAACCACCCTCACCCACTACACACCCAGGAGGCCTAACCACCCTCACCCACTACCCACCCAGGAGGCCTAACCACCCTGACCCTTGAGGACAATACTCCCTTCACCCACCCCCGCTACCACAATAAAAACAATACAGAGAATAGCCCCACTACCAAACCTCCTAGACCCCACAATAAACATTATCATATTTAATAAAAAATACATAACCCACCCACCCCCTGTGCCCCCCCCCCATAAAACATGATTTATTATTTTACATACAGGCTTAATACCCAGGCCGTCCCCTAACCCCTTAATTACCTTAGTGGTTAATAACCGCGAAAGTAATTAAGGGGTTAACCCACTCTGTCCCGATACCCACCCACGAGGCCTAACCACCCTCCTCAGGCAACTACCCCACCCTTCACCCATTCATTTGTACAGTGGCTTCATCATGCCCATATAATATATATATATATAATATATATATATATAATATGGGCATGATTAACCAATATACAAAGAAATGGTTAAGGATTACCAAAACATGCCAAATAAAAACATCACATAGCAACACATCTCAAAATTAAACATCAAATAGCATAATCAAAACATCACATAGCAAAATCAAAACGTCATATAGCCAATTAAATATCTAACAAATGTCAATCAAACAATTGAATGGGACTGTGGGTACATGATGCAAATAATCTGTGCATCATGTAACACTATGCCAGTCAATGCTAAAAGTAAAAGAAACAATTTGAAACAAGATACAATACCATCCAAACAATAATAAAATGC
This sequence comes from Ascaphus truei, assembly GCF_040206685.1. Lineage (NCBI taxonomy): Eukaryota > Metazoa > Chordata > Amphibia > Anura > Ascaphidae > Ascaphus > Ascaphus truei. The sequence goes on along the minus strand of NC_134483.1, from coordinate 335,315,559 downwards.
AAGAAGTAAACAAAAATAAATTACCATCAATTAATCCAATCCAAAATCAATAACACAATTCACTATTAAAATCCTAAAACCAAACCATTCTGAAATAAATGCAAGTTCAAAGTAACCACCATTAGCCAAATCTAACTATCAAAAAGAAGCCACTATTAAAATTCAAGCCCCATCCGAAATAAACTATTGAAAACACCACTAAAAATTACATCTAACTAAGGGGCCTATGCAGAGAGCAGCGCTATTTCAAAACTCGCCATTTTTTGGAGAAAATCGCGCAGAAAACAGAAGAAAATGGCGAGTTACGAAAAACGCGCCAATTTTTTTTTTCTATTTCTAAAACTCGCCTCGCGGCTGGCGAGAACCTCCATCTCGCCAGTTTTAAAAATATCCTTATGCAGAGAGGCGCGAACGGCATCTAGCGGCTGTTCGCGCCAATAAAATGGCGCGATTGTCTCCTTTTTGCCTCGCCAGAAAAAGTTGGCAAGAAGCTGCCGCTCGCGGCCATAGCAAAGGGAAAAAAAAAGGCGCGATTTTTTTTAACACATTTCTGCAGCGCGCATCTCGCCAATTTAAACTCGCCACACGCATTCATGTTAAACATAGCAGAATTCGCACATTTCTGCATATGGAGAATAAAACTCTCCAAAAAAGCTACTTTTTATTAAACTCGCCAATTTTAAAATTCGCTGCTCTCTGCATACTGTAGGCCCCTAAATAAAAATTACATTGCACCAACATTTCTAAACAAACAAGCAAACTAAATTTAAAATACATCAAAACAAGGCAAACAAGCATTCACAAAAACAACCATTGAGTGTCCCTGTATGTATGTATATCCATAGGGACATACATAAATACAGGGGCCATAAATGGGCATCCAAAATAATTCAATTACATTAAAAAAAAAAATACAAAATACCCATTGAGTGTTCCTGTATGTATGTATATCCCTGGGGACCCGCAAGGACCACCCGAGGGTCTCAGACACCTGTGGGGCTGACCCGGGAACCCTAAGGCACCCGCGGGACCACCCGTGGACCCCATTTGGGTCCCACGGTGACCCGCGGGGACCATCTGGAGGCCCACAGCCCCTGGCAAGGACCACCCAGAGGCCTCCAGACCTGGGGTACCGGTGCACTGTGGGGCCTGCGGATACCTGTCGGGACCACAGGGGACTCCCGTGGGCCTGAGGTATTAAGCCTCGATGTCAAATAATAAATCATGTTTTAGGAGGGGGGCACAGGGGGTGGGTGGGTTATGTATTGTTTATTAAATATAGTAATGTTTCTTGTGGGGCTGTGTATTGTTTTTATTGTGGGTAGTGGGGGTGGGGGAAATGGGTATTGTCCTCAAGGGTGGTTAGGCCTCCCGAGTGAGTGGTGGGTGAGGGTGGTTAACCCCTTATTTACTATAGCGGTTAATAACCGCTAAGGTGATTAAGGGGTTAGGGGACATAAGATTGGCTATTTTTATTCTTGTGTATGTTTTGCGGCACCCAAGGGCACGGATGGTGATGAAGATGAGGCTGGCCTTCATCATGGTAGCCTGGCAAGGATGAGTGCAAGATGTATTTATTTAATTTATTGTGTTTAATGTATTTTAAAAGGGCAAATGCATTATTATCCATATGTGGATAATAGTAATTTTGCCCATTACTGTAGTGTATGTGTTAGAGGCCGGGGGGGGGGGGTGTATTTATTTAAAAGTATTGATGTATTTTTTTATTATTTTTGGGTGGCACAGAATTGGTACTGCAGGCAAGCATGGACCCCCGGGCAAAAATAAACATATGTACTGTATGTTAGGGGGGTATAGGGGTTGTTGGGGGCACAGGGGGGTGTGTGTTGTTTATTGCAATGTTTATTGGGGGCAATTGTCCCCAATAAACATGCTATTGTGCCTTGACCCCTTCATTACCTTAGCTTAGCGGCTATCCGCTAAGGTAATGAAGCTGCTTTAATGTATTTTTATTACAATTGTGCGCAAGCAGGGGCAGTGGTTGGATTAAAAAATTTTAGCAACAGGTTCTCTCTCACCAGGGGGGGAGGGGAAGGGAGACGGTGGGGTGGGGGTAGAGAGAGAGTCGGGGTGGGGGGGGGGAGTGAGAGATAGACGGGGGAGATGTTTTGTGTTTATGTTTTATATTTATGTTTTTTTAAATGTTTTATTCAGTTGAACAGGACTGCATGTTGGGGGAAGAGAGAGACCAGAGCCCCCCTCAGATCTCTCCCAGCACCCCTCACATCTCTCCCAGCCCCTTCACAGCTCTCCCAGCCCCCTCACAACTCTCCCAGCCCCCTCACATCTCTCTCAGCCACCTCACATCTCATACAGCCCCCTCATATCTCACCCAGCCCCCTCACATATCTCCCAGACCCCTCACATCTCACTCAGACCCCTGACATCTCACCCAGACCCCTGACATCTCACCAAGACCCCAGACATCTCTCCCAGACCCCTGACATCTCTCCCAGACCCCTAACTTCTCTCCCAGCACCCTTGCATCTCTCCCAGCCCCCCTGACATCTCTCTCAGCCCCCCTGACAACTCTCCCAGCCCCCTCACATCTCACCCAGCCCCCTGACATCACTCCTAGCCCCCCTCACATCTCTCCCAGCCCCCTCACATCTCTCCCTGCCCCCTCACATCTCTCCCAGCCCCCTCACATCTCACCCAGCCCCCCTCACATCTCTCCCAGCCCCCCTCATCTCTCCCAGCCTCCTCACATCTCTCCCAGCCCCCCTCACATCTCTCCCAGCCCCCCTCACATCTCACCCAGCCCCCTCACATCATTCAAGCCCCCCTCACATCTATCCCAGCCCCCTCACATATCTCCCAGCCCCCCTCACATCTCTCCCTGCCACCTCACATCTATCCAGGCCCCCACATCTCTCCCAGCCCCCCTCACATCTCACCCAGCCCCCTCACATCTCTCCCTGCCCCCTCACATCTATCCAGGCCCCTTACATCTCACCCAACCCCCTCACATCTCTCCCAGCCCCTCACATCTTTCCCAGACCTCCTCACATCTCACCCAGCCCCTCACATCTCACCCAGACCCCTCACATCTCTCCCAGCCCCTCACATCTCTCGCAGCCCCCTCACATCTCACTCAGACCCCTGACATCTCTCCCAGACCCCTGACATCTCTCCCAGACCCCTGACATCTCTCCCAGCACCCCCTAAAATCTCTCCCAGCCCCCTCACATCTCTCCCAGCCCCCTCACATCTCACCAAGCCCCCTGACATCTCTCCCAGCCCCCTGACATTGCCCCTAGCCCCCTCACGTCTCACCCAGCTCCCTGACATCCCTCCCAGCCTCCTCACATCTCACCCAGCCCCCTCACATCACTCCCAGCCCCCTCACATCTCTCCCAGCCCCCCTCACATTTCTCCCAGCCCCCTCACATTTCTCCCAGCCCCCCTCACATCTCTCCCAGCCCCCCTCACATCTCTCCCAGCCCCCTCACATCTCTCCCAGCCCCCCTCACATTTTTCCCAGCCCCATTCACATCTCTCCCAGCCCCCTCACATCTCTCCCAGCCCCCTCACATCTCTCCCAGTCCCCCTCACATCTCACCCAGCCCCCTCACATCTTTCCCAGACCCCCTCACATCTCACTCAGCTCCCCTCACATCTCACCCAGACCCCTCACATCTCTCCCAGCCCCACTCACATCTCACCCAGCCCCACTCAAATCTCTCCCTGACCCCCTCACATCTCTCCCAGTCCTTGGTGGTCACATGCACGGTGAGGGCTCCCCCAGCTTAAAGAATTAGCCAATAGTAGAATCTCTTGAGTCAGAGCATGAGAGAGCTGCACAGGGAGAGGAGTGCTCTATAGCAGCAGACAGGAAGTTCTGGGTCATACAGCTAGATGGCGCACCTCCCTTGCAGTCCTGCTCTGACTCTCACTCAAGTGATTATGTTACCGGCAAATACTTCAACCCTGTGTCGCACACCATCTCCCGCGCCGCTTACCATCTTCCACCCCCACATATCATCTCTCCCTGCGCCTGTTAAGCTCCTGTTATGCACAAGTTCGGCGAACATCAGAAATCCCTAAATTTAAAAGATAAATTAGTAAACATACACTTACCTGTACAACATTCGCTTACCTGTACAATTACATTTCATCCTTAAATATTTACCATACTGCTATTAGGGTATATTGTTAATCCAATTTATCATGTGGTAACTGGAGAGATCTAAACATGAATTTACAGTTACATCTTCAAAATGCATACATGTTTGAACTAGATTGTTTTAAACATAGATTTTTTGATCAAGAAATTGAATTTTCACTGGATTCTGTGCACATGCAAAGTTACATTACACTCATTAATATTAACTGCTCATTACCCTTCCAAATGATCTAAATATCATCAACGTATCTTCACAACAGGATAATCTATATATATATAGATTGGCAAAACTGGGGGACCATGAATTTGCAAAAAGAATTCCTTGATTTTAAAAAGGAATTATATTCAAGTATGAAAGAAACCCCATCTTACTTAGTAAAGGATACAAGAAAATGGTTGGATGTCGTGTTCCTAGAAGAATATAGGAACTGTAATAGGATCCCTAGGGGCCTAAGAATTCCAATAACTCCCTCCTTTGATTTAGAGGATAGTGATTTTCTTCAAACATGGAATGAGGTGTTAGATATATGTTCTCAAACACTCATTGATCTCATTATTAAACAACAAAAGGCACACCTAAAAATCTTAGGAGAAGAAATAGACGCCATCCAAGATATACTTACACCACTTGTAAATACACCAGAGTTTATTGAGAAAGACACAGCACTCCAAAATAAACTAAATACCCTGGAAAAGGAAGTAGAAACATCAAAAATGCGTAAATTTATACGTGATGAGGAGGATTATAACAAAGGGGAGCAACGTACATGGAAGAAAAATAGGACCAATAAGAGACCATGGGGACGTGGAAAGAGTAGAGATGCGGGTGAATATCAAGGTTCACATAAAAAACAATTTTCTAAGAAAAAGTATCATGAAAGTAAAGAAAGAACCCATCATATGGGAGAAAAAACTAAAAAAGATGGGGATAAAAAGAATTCAGAGTCCGGTAGAGACCAGTCTAGATCTAGGCAGGAATCTCAAGAACGAGGAAGGTCCAACTATACCCCTATAAATAAAGAAAAAAGGGATAAAAGAGAAAAAGACAGGATATCCAAAGCTAATAAATCCCCAGTGGACACAGAGAAAAGAGTTAACTCTTTCGATAGAAGGGATAAAGAGAGGGATTTAAGCCCCAAAAATCACCACGGGGAGAAAGATTTTTTAGGGGAGGGACCTTCCACTTTGTGGGACAGGGGGACACAACCCTGTCCAAAAACAAGGAAGGACTCAAAAAGAAATCGAGATTCAGAGGAAAGAGAGGGAGAAGAAAGAGGATACAAAAGGAACAAGTGAGGGAGACAAATATTTTTAATTTAAGTTCAGTGTCTCTTAATAAAGCTCAGCATAGTGTGTTATCCAAGGGATTAAGTTTTGCACCTATGAGGGGTCACAGTTCATTTGACCTTTTCATAGATGCGAACAAATTCCTCCGCAAAATGACTGTGAAAAGGTATTTCCTTGGTAGAGAGGCAGTTAGTAGGCCTGAACAGACTATTCCCCCAGTGGTTTTGGAAGAGAGACGGATTATTCACACGAATCTAAAACCAAGATCTACCTTCTACCCTCACCAGGCTAAAGGTGATCATTTGGAGGTCTTTTTTAAAATGATTAATAAAGATTTTGAAGATTTAACTCTAAAACAAGGGAAAATGCGAAATAATCTCACCAAAGAGGAAAAAATAGCATTGAAAGACCTAACTGACAATGAAAACTTGGTCATAAAACCTGCAGATAAAGGAGGGGGAATAGTACTATTAGACAGAGAGGCATATGACAGAGAATCCCTCAGACTTCTAGGAGATGTAAATACATACACCAAATTAAAGACCAACCCAATGAGGAAATTCACGGAGGAGCTGAAACACCATCTGGACGAGGGGAGGGAACAGAACATATTAAATGACAATGAATATCAGTTTATGTACAGTGACAGATCTAAATTACCGGTTTTCTACCATCTACCCAAGGTACATAAAAGTGTAGTCAATCCCCCTGGCAGACCTATAGTCTCGGGGATTGGCTCACTAACGGCCAATCTGTCACTGTACATAGACACATTCCTTCAGAAGTATGTAGTGCAGCAGAGGGCATACCTGAGGGACACCACAGATGTGATTAACACCCTAAACAAAGTAAAGTGGGAAGAACATTTTATCATGTCCACTTGTGATGTTACATCGCTCTACACAATTATAGAACACGAGAAAGGGTGTAGAGCGATAAAACAGGTACTATCTAGGGACAAGGACCTCACTGAGACACAGATTGTTTTTATTATAGACAGCATTAGATTTATTTTAAATCATAATTTCTTTTGGTACGGAGAGGATTACTACTTACAAAAGTGTGGAACGGCGATGGGGACAAGGTTCGCCCCCAGTTATGCTAACCTATTTATGGCCGTTTGGGAGGAGGAGACTATCTGGCCAGGTGGCGTTCTGGGGGAGAACCTTGTCCTCTGGCGCCGTTTCATTGATGACGTGCTTTTAATATGGAGGGGGGGACAGGAATCTTTAGATGAGTTTTTAGCATCTCTAGACATAAACGAGAGCAACTTAAAATTCACTAGCAGTTCTAGCAAATCAAGTATCAACTTTTTAGACCTTGTAATCTTTGTTGAAGAAAATAAAATAAAAACAAAAACTTATTTCAAAGAGACTGACAAGAACAACTATATATTAAGATCTAGTTGTCATCTATCCAGGTGGATGGATGGTGTACCACCTGGACAGTTTACCAGGCTGAAAAGGAACTGTAGTGATAATAATGTATACCTTGAACAGGCGGAATATCTCAAAAAAAGATTTGTAGAGAAAGAATATAAGGAAGACAAGCTGAATAGTGCAATAAGGAAAGTGGAGGGCATTAATCGTGATGATTTGCTAAAAAGCAAGGCTAAAAAGAAAGAGAGAAATAGGGAATTTGACTTTGCCTTCATCACTAATTATAGTGGAGAAGCCAAGGTCATAAGGAACATCATTCACAAACACTGGGACATCCTCAGAAATGACCCTATTTTGGGTACTGCCATTCCTGAGAAGCCTAATATCATCTTTAGAAGAGCAAATAATCTTAAGAACAGATTGGCACCCAGTGCATTAAGAAAGAGTGACACCAATTCTGAAAGTTGGCTTCAAACAGGGAAAGGTTTTTTCGGCTGCAACAAATGTAGGGCATGTGAATTCAAAACAGACAGAAAAACGGAGTTCTGTTCAAATGTGACAAAGGAAGTTTTTCAAATACAATCATGTCTAACATGTAGGAGTGATCATGTAATCTATGTCCTGGAGTGCCCATGCAAGCTGCAGTACGTTGGCAAAACAGAAAGACCTATAAGAACTAGGATACTAGAACACCTTAGTAGTATCAAAAGGCAACTAGCCACTCATAGTGTTCCGAACCATTTCCTAGAAAAACATCAGGGAGACCCTAAAGGATTAACATACATGCCCATAGAAATGGTCAAACAACACTGGCGAGGAGGAGATAGGAATCTTGAACTCATCAAAAGAGAATCCTTCTGGATCCACAAACTAAGATCCCTCCATCCCAGAGGCCTTAATATGGAAATAGATATGGCTCCCTTTTTGAAATAAACTACTGCACGGACTTCCTCCTTATTCTAATGTGCCTTTCTTTCCCTTCCATTCCTCCCTCCTCAGGTGAAAAAGGAAAACTCCGGTACCATATGCGTCGTTTATGTCTTTTAGCTTCATATGTTTTTTAGCTTAAGTTAAGTCTGTAGTCTCAGTGTATGTTATAAGAGATTTAATTGTACATATGTCTGTTCGAAAATAATCATTAAGTTTTTATGGAACCAAGATATAAAGTATATATACTGAGTACCATTGTCACCTAACTAATTGGAATAATCTCTATGCTGTAACTGCATCATCCCTTTAACAGATGTTGTATAACTGCGCCGATTCTGTAATATGCTGTAATCCCTATCATTGGGGTATTCACATCCTTATCACTATGCAGATGGGCTTAAACCTATCACTGAACAAATACAAATAATATATATTTTTATAATTAAATTAATCTTTTATGATAGATGTTTTATAATAGAATTTTTAAATATTATATATACTGTTTTTGCAAATTTCTTAAATCAACTTTTTATTATGAATCAATTTTATCAATATTTGCATAATTTGTATACCTCTTATCTTCTCCCCACCTCATCAAGCTTATTTTAATCATACAGTACTTAATTTTTCTACTGGGCTCACTATACCAGTTAATCCCCCCATTCTATCTTGTTTTTTATGATGACAATGTGAATACATCCAACCATGTCCACAGACCTCAAACTAGCACTGCAGAGGTTAATAAAACCAGTGATTGAATAGGGTATATAAGCTGTCACTAAAGGGGGGTTCCATACTCCTGACGAAGCCAGCCATTCTATTGGCGAAACGCGTAGAGTGGACCCGCCCAGGAAGTGAGAGGATTGGTGCTGCAAGCTGTCAATCTGCTGCCGAACCGGAAGTGACGCGACGGAGCTGATCGCGCCCACCGGAAGTGACGTATCGCGTCAGAGACATCGCTGGAGGAGATTCCCACGCTGATACAGTGCAGAGGAAGCCACGGGGAGACTGTGGAGAAGCCCATCCGAGACGGCGGCGGTGCGGTGAGCTGCGGCAACCACCCTTACACTCCTTATCACTTATACAGTGAATAACGCATATATTGATTTTTAACATTGTGAGTGCACATTTTAATACTATATAAAGTTTATCCCTATACCATTGATCTGCACCATGGAGGTCTGTTTTTATCTTTCCATGTACGTTTGCAACTGACATCCCAGTTCTAGCTGCTTCCTGCATATGTCCAGTGATATCCACCTGACTTCACATATCCCGCCACTGCACTTATCCTACTAACTTTCTGTGAGTAGGGAGCACACAGGGGCCAAGCATCATATATCACCCTTGAACAAAATTGTTTGCACTTAGTGTGTTTTTTTCTTTGTTGTTCTTTCCCTACATGCTCCCCCTGGGTTGAGAAAATAAAATACAACTGGAGAGATCTAAACATGAATTTACAGTTACATCTTCAAAATGCATACATGTTTGAACTAGATTGTTTTAAACATAGATTTTTTGATCAAGAAATTGAATTTTCACTGGATTCTGTGCACATGCAAAGTTACATTACACTCATTAATATTAACTGCTCATTACCCTTCCAAATGATCTAAATATCATCAACGTATCTTCACAACAGGATAATCTATATATATATAGATTGGCAAAACTGGGGGACCATGAATTTGCAAAAATAATTCCTTGATTTTAAAAAGGAATTATATTCAAGTATGAAAGAAACCCCATCTTACTTAGTTGAACATAATTCCTTTTTTATCGTATTCCTTTTTATCTGGCAAGGAATTATTTTTGCAAAATTGTGGTATGGCAATGGGGACATCCATTTACCACAGTTTTGACAATCTTTATATTAGTCTCTGGGAGCAGGAATTAATTAGGCAAGTTGATATATTTTTGCCACAGCTTATCCAGTAGTGAAGATACATCGACAATATGTTGATAATTTGAAAAGGTAATTAGCATGCTCACTATACCAGTTAGTGTCTGTTTATTCCAAGTCCCATCTGTTTTTTTTTACCGATGTAGGGTCATTTACTTCCACTGGGGTCTCATGGATTGCATCTGATGTTCCGATGTTTTGTTGGGTGCTCGCAGCTGACTCGCGAGTGCGTCGAGGCTGGGAAAATTCAGTTTTAGCATTGGTTGCAATACTCCGCAGAAATGATAGGTGGCGCTAGTGTGTCTTCAAATTTAAATGCAATGTACGTTAAGCCCTCCCTTATTCCGGTTCATTTTATATGATATGATATTATGGGGGCTATGCACTAAGCTCCGATAAGTCGTTTTAAGAGCGCAAAGTGGCTTTTAAGGCCGATACAAGCTGCTGTGCGATTCACTAAGCAGTGATAACAGTGCCTTATTGGCCTTAAAAGGCATTTTTTCTGGCCTGCGCGCAAAACCCATCCAATCGGGCAAAAAAAAGGCAAATGAGCTGATTTTTGCCAGTCCGCGGGATTCTCTAAACAGCGCTAAGTGAATTGTGCTTTAAAAGTCAGCTGGAAAAATGCACAGCTAAAGGCAGGCGCAAAAGAAGCTGGACTAAGAAAAAATTCTTTGTTTACCTTTTTCCAGGCAAACCATCCATTCAACAGGCCGGCGGTTGTCCCCGGGTGATCCCCGCGGGGCTGCGGTACCAATGGTGTGCCCCCAAAAATAAGCAATACTTTAAAAAAATATACCCCCCTCGCCCCTCCCTCCCGGCCCCTTACACATACAGTACAATAATTTACAAAATTACTATTACCCACATATGGATAATAATGCTTTTGCCAATTTAAAATACATTAATCACAATAAATAAAATAAATACATCTTGCACTCACACTTGCCAGGCTGCCACAATGAAGGCCGACGTCATCCTCCCCCATCCATGCCCTCCGGTGCTGCAAAAAATACACAAGAATAAAAAGAGACAATATAATGTCCCCTAACCCCTTAATCACCTTAGCGGTTAGTAACCGCTAGAGTAATTAACGGGTTAACCAACCCTCCTCCATTACTCACCCGGGAGGCCTAACCACCCTCACCCACTACACACCCAGGAGGCCTAACCACCCTCACCCACTACCCACCCAGGAGGCCTAACCACCCTGACCCTTGAGGACAATACTCCCTTCACCCACCTCCGCTACCACAATAAAAACAATACAGAGAATAGCCCCACTACCAAACCTCCTAGACCCCACAATAAACATTATCATATTTAATAAAAAATACATAACCCACCCACCCCCTGTGCCCCCCCCCCCATAAAACATGATTTATTATTTTACATACAGGCTTAATACCCAGGCCGTCCCCTAACCCCTTAATTACCTTAGTGGTTAATAACCGCGAAAGTAATTAAGGGGTTAACCCACTCTGTCCCGATACCCACCCACGAGGCCTAACCACCCTCCTCAGGCATCTACCCCACCCTTCACCCATTCATTTGTACAGTGGCTTCATCATGCCCATATAATATATATATATATAATATATATATATATAATATATATATATATAATATGGGCATGATTAACCAATATACAAAGAAATGGTTAAGGATTACCAAAACATGCCAAATAAAAACATCACATAGCAACACATCTCAAAATTAAACATCAAATAGCATAATCAAAACATCACATAGCAAAATCAAAACGTCATATAGCCAATTAAATATCTAACAAATGTCAATCAAACAATTGAATGGGATTGTGGGTACATGATGCAAATAATCTGTGCATCATGTAACACTATGCCAGTCAATGCTAAAAGTAAAAGAAACAATTTGAAACAAGATACAATACCATCCAAACAATAATAAAATGCAAGAAGTAAACAAAAATAAATTACCATCAATTAATCCAATCCAAAATCAATAACACAATTCACTATTAAAATCCTAAAACCAAACCATTCTGAAATAAATGCAAGTTCAAAGTAACCACCATTAGCCAAATCTAACTATCAAAAAGAAGCCACTATTAAAATTCAAGCCCCATCCGAAATAAACTATTGAAAACACCACTAAAAATTACATCTAACTAAGGGGCCTATGCAGAGAGCAGCGCTATTTCAAAACTCGCCATTTTTTGGAGAAAATCGCGCAGAAAACAGAAGAAAATGGCGAGTTACGAAAAACGCGCCAATTTTTTTTTTCTATTTCTAAAACTCGCCTCGCGGCTGGCGAGAACCTCCATCTCGCCAGTTTTAAAAATATCCTTATGCAGAGAGGCGCGAACGGCATCTAGCGGCTGTTCGCGCCAATAAAATGGCGCGATTGTCTCCTTTTTGCCTCGCCAGAAAAAGTTGGCAAGAAGCTGCCGCTCGCGGCCATAGCAAAGGGAAAAAAAAAGGCGCGATTTTTTTTAACACATTTCTGCAGCGCGCATCTCGCCAATTTAAACTCGCCACACGCATTCATGTTAAACATAGCAGAATTCGCACATTTCTGCATATGGAGAATAAAACTCTCCAAAAAAGCTACTTTTTATTAAACTCGCCAATTTTAAAATTCGCTGCTCTCTGCATACTGTAGGCCCCTAAATAAAAATTACATTGCACCAACATTTCTAAACAAACAAGCAAACTAAATTTAAAATACATCAAAACAAGGCAAACAAGCATTCACAAAAACAACCATTGAGTGTCCCTGTATGTATGTATATCCATAGGGACATACATAAATACAGGGGCCATAAATGGGCATCCAAAATAATTCAATTACATTAAAAAAAAAAATACAAAATACCCATTGAGTGTTCCTGTATGTATGTATATCCCTGGGGACCCGCAAGGACCACCCGAGGGTCTCAGACACCTGTGGGGCTGACCCGGGAACCCTAAGGCACCCGCGGGACCACCCGTGGACCCCATTTGGGTCCCACGGTGACCCGCGGGGACCATCTGGAGGCCCACAGCCCCTGGCAAGGACCACCCAGAGGCCTCCAGACCTGGGGTACCGGTGCACTGTGGGGCCTGCGGATACCCGTCGGGACCACAGGGGACTCCCGTGGGCCTGAGGTATTAAGCCTCGATGTCAAATAATAAATCATGTTTTAGGAGGGGGGCACAGGGGGTGGGTGGGTTATGTATTGTTTATTAAATATAGTAATGTTTCTTGTGGGGCTGTGTATTGTTTTTATTGTGGGTAGTGGGGGTGGGGGAAATGGGTATTGTCCTCAAGGGTGGTTAGGCCTCCCGAGTGAGTGGTGGGTGAGGGTGGTTAACCCCTTATTTACCATAGCGGTTAATAACCGCTAAGGTGATTAAGGGGTTAGGGGACATAAGATTGGCTATTTTTATTCTTGTGTATGTTTTGCGGCACCCAAGGGCACGGATGGTGATGAAGATGAGGCTGGCCTTCATCATGGTAGCCTGGCAAGGATGAGTGCAAGATGTATTTATTTAATTTATTGTGTTTAATGTATTTTAAAAGGGCAAATGCATTATTATCCATATGTGGATAATAGTAATTTTGCCCATTACTGTAGTGTATGTGTTAGAGGCCGGGGGGGGGGGGTGTATTTATTTAAAAGTATTGATGTATTTTTTTATTATTTTTGGGTGGCACAGAATTGGTACTGCAGGCAAGCATGGACCCCCGGGCAAAAATAAACATATGTACTGTATGTTAGGGGGGTATAGGGGTTGTTGGGGGCACAGGGGGGTGTGTGTTGTTTATTGCAATGTTTATTGGGGGCAATTGTCCCCAATAAACATGCTATTGTGCCTTGACCCCTTCATTACCTTAGCTTAGCGGCTATCCGCTAAGGTAATGAAGCTGCTTTAATGTATTTTTATTACAATTGTGCGCAAGCAGGGGCAGTGGTTGGATTAAATTTTTTTAGCAACAGGTTCTCTCTCACCAGGGGGGGAGGGGAAGGGAGACGGTGGGGTGGGGGTAGAGAGAGAGTCGGGGTGGGGGGGGGAGTGAGAGATAGACGGGGGAGATGTTTTGTGTTTATGTTTTATATTTATGTTTTTTTAAATGTTTTATTCAGTTGAACAGGACTGCATGTTGGGGGAAGAGAGAGACCAGAGCCCCCCTCAGATCTCTCCCAGCACCCCTCACATCTCTCCCAGCCCCCTCACAGCTCTCCCAGCCCCCTCACAGCTCTCCCAGCCCCCTCACATCTCTCTCAGCCACCTCACATCTCATACAGCCCCCTCACATCTCACCCAGCCCCCTCACATCTCTCCCAGACCCCTCACATCTCACTCAGACCCCTGACATCTCACCCAGACCCCTGACATCTCACCAAGACCCCAGACATCTCTCCCAGACCCCTGACATCTCTCCCAGACCCCTAACTTCTCTCCCAGCACCCTTGCATCTCTCCCAGCCCCCCTGACATCTCTCTCAGCCCCCCTGACAACTCTCCCAGCCCCCTCACATCTCACCCAGCCCCCTGACATCACTCCTAGCCCCCCTCACATCTCTCCCAGCCCCCTCACATCTCTCCCTGCCCCCCTCACATCTCTCCCAGCCCCCTCACATCTCACCCAGCCCCCCTCACATCTCTCCCAGCCCCCCTCATCTCTCCCAGCCTCCTCACATCTCTCCCAGCCCCCCTCACATCTCTCCCAGCCCCCCTCACATCTCACCCAGCCCCCTCACATCATTCAAGCCCCCCTCACATCTATCCCAGCCCCCTCACATATCTCCCAGCCCCCCTCACATCTCTACCAGCCCCCCTCACATCTAACCCAGCCCCCTCACATCTCTCCCTGCCACCTCACATCTATCCAGGCCCCCACATCTCTCCCAGCCCCCCTCACATCTCACCCAGCCCCCTCACATCTCTCCCTGCCCCCTCACATCTATCCAGGCCCCTTACATCTCACCCAACCCCCTCACATCTCTCCCAGCCCCTCACATCTTTCCCAGACCTCCTCACATCTCACCCAGCCCCTCACATCTCACCCAGACCCCTCACATCTCTCCCAGCCCCTCACATCTCTCGCAGCCCCCTCACATCTCACTCAGACCCCTGACATCTCTCCCAGACCCCTGACATCTCTCCCAGACCCCTGACATCTCTCCCAGCACCCCCTAAAATCTCTCCCAGCCCCCTCACATCTCTCCCAGCCCCCTCACATCTCACCAAGCCCCCTGACATCTCTCCCAGCCCCCTGACATTGCCCCTAGCCCCCTCACGTCTCACCCAGCTCCCTGACATCCCTCCCAGCCTCCTCACATCTCACCCAGCCCCCTCACATCACTCCCAGCCCCCTCACATCTCTCCCAGCCCCCCTCACATTTCTCCCAGCCCCCTCATATTTCTCCCAGCCCCCCTCACATCTCTCCCAGCCCCCCTCACATCTCTCCCAGCCCCCTCACATCTCTCCCAGCCCCCCTCACATTTTTCCCAGCCCCATTCACATCTCTCCCAGCCCCCTCACATCTCTCCCAGCCCCCTCACATCTCTCCCAGTCCCCCTCACATCTCACCCAGCCCCCTCACATCTTTCCCAGACCCCCTCACATCTCACTCAGCTCCCCTCACATCTCACCCAGACCCCTCACATCTCTCCCAGCCCCACTCACATCTCACCCAGCCCCACTCAAATCTCTCCCTGACCCCCTCACATCTCTCCCAGTCCTTGGTGGTCACATGCACGGTGAGGGCTCCCCCAGCTTAAAGAATTAGCCAATAGTAGAATCTCTTGAGTCAGAGCATGAGAGAGCTGCACAGGGAGAGGAGTGCTCTATAGCAGCAGACAGGAAGTTCTGGGTCATACAGCTAGATGGCGCACCTCCCTTGCAGTCCTGCTCTGACTCTCACTCAAGTGATTATGTTACCGGCAAATACTTCAACCCTGTGTCGCACACCATCTCCCGCGCCGCTTACCATCTTCCACCCCCACATATCATCTCTCCCTGCATCTGTTAAGCTCCTGTTATGCACAAGTTCGGCGAACATCAGAAATCCTGAGAACAGGTTCACACGAACCGGTGCGGACCAGCTGAATCCCACCACTGAGCAGGGGGTTTCCTGAGATGAACCGCATTGATTTCAGCCTCAGGGACCCCCTGCTTCCCGAGTTACAGACCCCGGTATGGGGCATCGGATGCCAGTGTCGCCGCCATTTTTATTGCGTCCACGTCCCGTCTCCCGCACAATATTAATAAAATTTACATTAATGCAGTTTCATTACCATAGCGGCTATCCGCTACGATAATAAATTATTGTTTATTAGTATTCGTGTCTTAACACTAGTGTAAATGAGCAGGGGGTCGCCTGAGCTGAACCGCATTGGTTTCAGCCTTGGGGACACCCTACTTCATTAAGTGCAGGCCCCGTTATCGGTGCCGATATCCCCTGCAGAATTTAAATCCCCCGGTCACGTGACGCGGAAGCTTTAAAAGTGCAGGGGATACCGGCACCCCATAACGGGGCCTGTATCTCATGAAGTAGGGGGTCCCTGGACCTGAAACCAATGTGGCTCAGCTCAGGAGAGCCCCTGCTCATGTAAATTATTATTAAAATTAATATTTTTACTGTATGATCGCCTGTAACAGCCGTGCATGGAGATGCAGAATCTCCATGCAAATGTTACAGGCGGCTTTTTTTTTTGCTATCGCACTTGAACTTTAAGCGTGATAGCAGGGGGGAAAAAAAGCACGCATGATCGGGCAGATTTGAACTCGGCCGATACAGAATGCGCTGAAATCCATAGAGAATCGCGCCTCTGGCTTCAATTTTTAGCAGACGTGAAAACTTTTTTCACGCCGGTGCAAAAGCTCACTGCTTAGTGCCTAGCCCCCCAAATGTGAACTATTCAGAAATGTATGATGCAGCTACTTGAGCAATATTCACCTCCTGGAAGTTGACTTTATACCTGGAGATTCAACAAAACTGAACACACATGAGAAAAACATGCATTTTGTAAATGCAAAGTATATTCAAATGATCCAAATTAGCATATTTCCCAGGTGCCTCAGGCATATTCTGTTTCATGTGTTGTATAAAGGATTGTTTTGGGGGAGGTATATATTGTAAATTATTGTACTTGGGACTCACTCCCTCCCCCTCCTAGCAAAAGCCATATTTTAGAGTACTTTATTGACTGGCAAAATTCAAAGTTCAAATGAAAATGTCTTATTTCTCTTTGACTTTGTAAATTTTCGAATATTTGCCATTTATACACTGTATTACATTTGAGAAATTGAAGTTAACTTGAGGAAAATGCGTGAGACACAGATCTTATCTTGAATATTCTTTCTTATGGTAAATCCAATTTTAGTTATACATTACCTTTTATTATACTGTACAGTATATAGCCATCTTACTATCACTGAGATAAAATATGACACAGTATCATTTTGTTGCACCATTATTTCTTCAGCTAGTCAATAATATTAGAAGAGTTAAAGATAATGTTGTTCATAATCCATTGATCTGAATTTTGGCTCACATACACCAAACCACAACTTGTCATATTATTAGTTTTATCACAATTATCTTACCAAGCCAAAGCACGATTTAGCAGCATCAAATAAAGCATATTGCTGATATCACAAGTTAAGGTCTTGAACATCCTCAATACAGATTAATTCCTTCCTTTCACTTTTTTTATGGAGTCTTTGAAGTGTCTGTAAAGTGCAATTGCTCCATTACTCCCAGTTAAGATAAAAGTTTTTTACTGAAAATATACTAAGCAGAAACATATTTATAAGACTGCGTAACATGCTTACACAGTAGTATGTATGTATTTATGTATGTCTTTATTTATATAGCGCCATTAATGTACATAGCGCTTCACAGTAGTAATACACACGACATACATATAAATAACAAATAATATAAATAATACATAATGGGATGAAGTGCTTCAGACATAAAAGTAACATTTAGGAAAAGGAGTCCCTGCTCTGAAGAGCTTGCAATCTAATTGGTAAGTAGGAAGAACGTACAGAGAAAGCAGGAGGGCATTCTGGTAAGTGCGACTGCAAAGGTCAAAGCTTTATGTATCAGGTGTATAGTATTAGTCACGGAGCTACTCATATGCTTCGCTAAGCAGGTGTGTTTTAAGATGGGTCTTAAAGGTGGATAGAGAGGGTGCTAGTATTGTGGGGAAGGGCCTTCCAGAGGTGCGGGGCAGTCAGTGAGAAAGGTTTATGGTGGGAGAGGGCTTTAGATACAAAGGGGTAGAAAGAAGGCATCCTTGAGCAGAACGCAAAAGTCGGGATGGTGTAGAGACAGATACTAGAGCTAAGATGTAAGGAGGAGCAGAAGAGTATAAAGCTTTAAAAGTGAGGGGGACAATTGAGTGTGAGATGCGGGATTTGATCGGTAGCCAGGATAGGGATTTTAGGAGGGGAGACGCGGAGACAGATTTAGGAAAGAGTAGAGTGATTCTGGCAGCAGCGTTTAGGATAGATTGATACAGGTGAAAGGCAGCAAGGCTGGACAGCAGGAGGTTACATTAATCGAGACAGAAGAGAATGAGGTCCTGTGTCAGAGGTTTAGCAGTCGAGCAACAGAGAAAAGGGCGTATCTTTGTAATATTGCAGAAGAAAACAGAGGAAAGAGTTTATCTTTGTAATATTGTGGAGGATGAAACAACAGGTTTTAGATACATTTTGAAAGTGAACGGAGAATGTGAGAGAGGAGTCTAGTGTGACCCCTATGCAGCGTGCTTGCTCCACTGGATGTATGACAGAGCTTGCAACAGTAATGTGGAAGGAGGTAGTGAGGCCAGGTTTGGGATGAAATATTAGGAGCTCTGTTGTCACAATGCACAGTAGGACCAACAACTGTGGAAGTAACTTTAATCTTGGAGGTGTCCAACCTTCTCTCTAAGCACCTGAACCTTCAAAACAAAACCTTTTAATTGACTCTTTTCAGTGAGTGTTTTCTTTAACCTTTTGGATGTCAGAAGGGTCTGCAGCTGGCCCCACTAGCAGTGTTTTACTATTTCAAATGCCATCAACTCTTTGTCATATGAAATGATAATGTCCCTGTCAATAGATGAAAAGTATCATAGAAAATAATATTAAATTAAAGTACAATAAAGAGGCAGCCCTGATTAGTCTCAAACAGCTAAGTCTTGATGTACCCTGCTGTATTGGTAACATGTTTGCAACATCTGGCAATGATGCATTGCCACTTCTTCATTTTTTTTATAGTGTTATAAAAATGTTTCAATAATAATACTATTATTTCCTAACGAGCATTGACAATATAGACAGAGCTGTATCTACTGTAAAATTCTGCAGGAACACTGAGATCCCTGCACCTAACGTTCTCGCTTAAGATTTCAAGGAGAGACGACAATGGGATTCGTCTCATTACAATGTCCTCTTGGAAAAACAGGAACTAAAGCAAAAGGAACTACTCTATATTATAAGTTATAAAGAAAAGAATGATTTACTCTATGACATAAGTTGATATCAAGGCAAAGAAAATAGTGTACTGTTAAGCAAGTATTGTTCAATGGATGCAAGTAAGTGGCCAGTGTTTGCATGACAGCTCAGGGTTGCAGATGCTAAAAAAAAATATATGAACCGAAATACAGAGTTTGATACATTTCACTTCAACATTTCTGTATTCCTCCCTAACGCTTCCTTGTGATACTCTCCTCCCCAAACCATAAACTAATGCACTTTGGGAAATGTAAATGCAAAGTACCCTGATACTTTGCTACTGTTTTATTGCCCAATTGCATTAATATAATATAGTAAATATGGTAAGATGATATATTCTTGAGCAAATATATATTTTTTAATGTTTATTTTTCACTTATGTGGTAAAAATTTGAAAAGCTGCCATAAGCATAACTTCTTGGCTCGTAGTCAGCTACACCTTTTGTCCAGGCGCACATTGTCCTTGAATATGCTTGAATTTCTTTCAACTGAATAATACATAGGGCTACACAATATATAACAATAGCTTACTGTATAATGTAACTAAAAATCAGAAATGTTTTGGTGGAAAACTGGGTCAGATGTACTAAACAGATCCTATTGAAAGGGCTAAAAAAATTATTGGGTATATTTTCTAGCTGTTTTGCACCAATCTTGTGTAACAATTTTGTAACCCCTATTGTTTTCTCTACATGCAGTAAATTGGTCTTACATGTATATTACAGTGTAGTTACCCCAGTGTTGACAAGAAGTCTTTCCAAAAACATCAATACTACATTCCCCCCCCCAATTTTTTTTCTTATGTGTAAACCATGTGACAATGTATAATTCTACATTCTTACCTAAGATGGCAAACGTTTGGTGCTCCTGTTATCAATCTGTAAAAATCCTGATTGTATGCCTAACATAATGGATGCTTCAATCTGTGTAACTCAGCAGCTGCAAAGTATCCTTATATTACTAAGGTAACATTATCTATTTTTACAGTTTGCAGCTCCGACTGCTGGGAATATTGGCACCAAATTATCACAAACAGGAAAGTGTTGCAAAGATCTTGCACTGCTGGGGAGGTGAGCTACAACCTGCTATAGAAATCAAAGGATGCTTTAAAACTCATTAAAAATGGCATTTAGAGAGGCGCATGCGCGACGGACACGGAGATGGCAGCATAGGATTCTAGCTCCGTACCGCGCGAAACACAAAACAACATAAAAACACCCAAAAAATAAAGTATTTTATACTAGACACCACGGGCAGCCTGTCTTAACATCCCAGGATGGCACCAAAGAAACCGGGGCCCCAGAAAAAACTGAAACCGGCCGATGCGAGGAACTTCTTTGGCGGAGCCAGCACAAGCGGGAGCCGAGAAGAAATGGCGCCATCTTCAAATCCTGACACGGACAATGAAATGGAAGGTGAGGAAGATTGCCCCAGAGACCAAGCACTATTACCAGTCAGGAGATGTGACTTTGAGAGGTTATATAACGACCTCAAATTACTCCTGCAAGCGGATATAAAGGAAGTTAAACGGGAGGTGGGGAAGCTGGGCACGAGAACAGATGACCTGGAAAGAAAGGTGGACCAGACTATAAAAGTATTAAAAAAGACTGACAAAAAAACAGGGGACCTGCAGAAGCAAATAGACTAGCTGCGGGAGAGGCAGGAAGATACAGAAAACAGGGATAGATGGAACAATTTACGGATCCGAGGGGTCTTAGAGGAGATAGAGGATTGCAGTGACTACATCACCCGCTGGATTGAGACCCTTCTACCTGATCTAAAGAAAGATGCCATGGCATTGGATAGATGCCATAGAGCCCTCCGAGCGCGTCCAGTGCATAATGAACAGCCCCGAGACATCATTATTAGGCTGCATTACTTTACCACAAAGGAAGCCATCTTAAGACACACAAGGCCCCTGCCATCTGTGGACTTCGAGGGGAACAAGATGCTAGTCTTCCAAGACCTGTCCCCAGCCACCCTTCTCAGGCGCCGCAACCTGTTCCCCTTCACAAAGGTCCTCCGAGAACAAAATGTGAGGTATAGGTGGACCTTCCCGTTCGGGTTGCAAGTAACCAGGAATGGGAGGTCATTTCACATGAAAGACCCCGCAGAAGGCCCGGAGTTCTTAATAAAATTGGGCCTCAGAGATGCCCCGGCACCGGCAGTGGAGGAGTCGGAGGTGCTGGAGCCGGAGTGCAGTGGAGGGCCTAGATCCCCTCAGACAAAGGGAAAGCGCTGAAATACAGCTCCTATACCTCTATACAGGCGCACGGTTGCGCATATCCAAAGTTCACAAGTTATTTAAAAAATAAATAGTTCCATTGCCTGGCATCTATCTATCTCCCGGGAGTCTCAACCTGGTTGGTGAGAAAAAACGGCCGTTTAACAGCCCAGGTTCACCCAGACCTGCATCCGCTCCTGTCCTCCCAACCCCAGGTTCCCGTTAAAAAATTGCAAATGTAGCAGCTGCAGCCCGTGGAACAATTCCGTCCTGGAACGGAGGTTGGCCAGCCCAAGGTGGACAAGAAGACGGCTTAAACCCGGTGAAAAATTCCTGGGGACTTACCTTCATTCAGCGAAAGATGGCGACGAGCCCAGAGTATGGTGAGATCCAGCGTGAGGCGCAGAAGGCGGAAGAACTCCAATGGCGGGAAGAAGAAGCGCGCCCTACCTCCTCGTGGCAGAGCACCTCTCAAAATGGCGACCGGAAGCAGGAAACAGGACACCAGCTAGCAGCTCCGAGCGGATGCACAGCGGCGGACGCCATCTTGGAGGTGGCAAAAGAGATTGATGACATCATCATTCGGAGACGCAACGCGCAGGAGGAGGCGAATGGACGCATGGAAGCCGCAGGGGCCTCACACACAGAACCGGCTAATATTTAAGAACGCTGGGCCATAGAAAACACAGGAAAGGGGAGACAGCTAGCAGATAGGTCGGCAATATTTAGATGAAGGGAGAAATAGTTATAGCGATAGCCGGAGACAGATGAGAGGGTATAAGGGAAGTAAGCTATGGTCTTGATACGGGAGTAAGGAAGGTGAAAATAGGGAGAAGGGAAAAGGAAGGTGAAAAGTTAGTTAGAGGGGGGGGAAGATAGAGCGAGAAAGAGGTAGGAAAGACAAGAAGGAATAAAGGTTTAGAACATAGAGACGGGAGTAAGATATTGATGATGGAGATGCTAAGTAAGTAGAGAGTGGGGAGCTGAGGGTCAGGGAAAGTTAGAAGCAGGTTGGGGGAAGTGTGAGAATAGGATAGGGGTAGCACAGTTAGAGCGGATCAGGGTCAAGTGGAGTAGGTCTAGAGTTTGAAGAACAGAGTTAGAAAAATAGGGAGAGAGTTAGGCAAGAGGCGATATGACAGGGAGTAAAACAAGATTAGATAGACGGGCAAATACAGTTACCAACATACCAAGTTTAACAGTTTGGGGATATAACCCCATTTAACACCCAGGGTGTACGAGAAGCGTGGACACGAGGCGGGAACCAGTTGGTCTACCCCGGAGTCGGCATGAGCCTCGATCAGGGGGCGATGGGGGAGGGGCCCCCAGAACCACCTAAAGTCCTTCGGAGAGAGGGAGGGGGGCAGGGTCTGGGACTCGCCAGGTCCTCGATCCGAAAGGCAATGATATGGGATGGAGGACAGGGAAGTCCTGGTTCCTATGTCATATATGTATACGTATATATGTACATGTGTTTTGACTTGTATGTAATTTCTCCTAATGTTCTTTCCCTCTGTTCCACTTTCCCTCCCCACGTACCCTATTCATCAAACAAGACGCAGATGAAAAGCTGCGCCGGAAAGAAAGACGCCGAAATTGGGATCCACACACCTGCCAGAGGGCTCAGACTGGCTCAGGAAGTCACCGACAGAATCAGGTCACCAATAAAATACTATGAGTAATGAGGTCAGGTGCATATCTCATAATGTTAAGGGATTTAATGGCCCAGCAAAGCGCAAACTGGCCTTGCGAGACTACAAACGTCTCAGAGCCGATCTCCTTTTTCTCCAGGAGACGCACTTCTCTAGGGACAGTTATCCAAAGTTCTTGGACAAAGATTTCAGGGTAGTACACCTAGCATCCGCCCAAGTGAAAAAGAGAGGGGTAGCAATAGCCATACACAACAGATTAGATTTTATAGTTGAGAAGAAATTGGCAGACAGAGATGGCAGATTTTTAATCTTAGTGGGGTCACTACAAGGGAATCCGCTTACGTTAGCGTCGGTCTATGCACCATGTGAAGCCTCAGCGGATTTCTTTTCCCTTTTCTTCCAAAAGCTCCACAGGGAGGCAAAGGGAAAGTTGATAATAGCGGGAGACCTTAACAGGACCCTGAATCACAAGCTAGATCGATGCACACCTACGGAAGCCCCCCCTAAAATGGATATCCAACAAATCACACAAGGGTTAAAAAACTGTCAATTAGTAGACATCTGGCGGGAACAGCACCCCAGAAGTAGAGACTACACCTTTTTCTCCCACCCCCACAACCGATACAGCCGGCTGGACTACTTCCTCGTATCCAATAGATTGGTTCCGGTGGTCTCCCATTCAGGGATCCACGATATTTCGTGGTCTGACCACGCACCCATTGAGCTGCGGTGCTCTCTAAATTTACTAGACAGACCTGGAGCAAACTGGAGGCTTAATGAGTTGTTGCTAAAAATCCCAAACATACAGAGAGAGATAGGGGACAGGATCACGGAATTCTTCTCTGAGAACGTCGGGAGTGTCTCGTCCGACACTACCCTATGGGAGGCCCATAAGGCAACTCTCAGAGGCTCCCTCATGTGCCTAGCTGCTAGGCGCAGGAGGGATCAGGAGAAACAGATAAAAGTCCTACAGGACAAGCTGGCGACCCTATCGAAGGCGCATAAAGTATATAGAACCACGGACACCCTGCAGGCATTAGCAGAGACCAAACAGCAATTGAACATCAAGCTAGCCTCCCAGGCAGAAAAGGAGATGAGCTGGTCCAGACGTAGGTACTTTGAGAAGGCGAACAAGCCGGACACCCTACTAGCAAACAAACTGAGAAACAAAATCCCAAATTTCCATATACAAACTATACGCACACAAGGGGGAGACCTTACTTCCAATCCTGAGCGGATCGTAGCGGAGTTTAAAAACTACTACGAGACACTGTACGATGGAGGTAAGGTCATACACAATCAAAAGACGAGGGATAATCTCGGGGAATTCTTAAAAGAGGCCAAATTGCCGACACTGAGCAGGGTGGAGAAAGAAGCGTTACAGTCGGACTTCTCTTTAGAAGAGTTAACGGAAGTTGTAAAGTCACTTAAACCGGCCAAGGCGCCCGGGCCAGATGGCTTCTCCAACTTATACTATAAAAAGTACCTGAAAATTTTAGCCCCACACCTATTGAAGTTATTTAACTCTATACTACATGGGGCCTCGTTCCCAGCCCAGATGCTACAGGCGTCAATCTCCTTGATCCATAAACCTGGAAAGGACCCGGCAGACTGCAAGAGCTACCGGCCCATCTCATTGATTAACACGGATGTTAAAATTTTCTCTAAATTAATAGCTAACAGAGTGGGTATCGTCCTTCCCAGGTTAGTTCACCCAGATCAAGTAGGGTTCATCGGAGGAAGGCAAGCGGCAGACAATACCAGACGAATAATAGATCTGATAGATTTGGCACAAAAACAAAACATTCAGTCAATGGTATTAAGTCTGGACGCTGAAAAAGCCTTCGATAGAATAGATTGGCCCTATTTGAGGAAGACGCTTGGCGCATTCGGCTTTGAGGGACGCCTTTTGGAGGCCATTATGGCACTCTACGAGGGGCCAGCGGCAAGGGTGCGGCATCAGGGTTTCTCCTCTGAGCAATTTCCAATTAAGAGCGGCACACGACAGGGATGCCCGTTGTCCCCCTTGCTGTTCGCCCTATGCGTGGAACCCTTGGCGGCACATATCAGAAACAACCCGGACATTACGGGACTAACTGTAAAAGGGCAATCACACAAAGTGGCGCTTTACGCAGATGATGTGATCCTGACATTGTCACAACCTCTCACCTCCCTGCCCAACGTTTTCTCAATCCTGGGGACCTTTAGACAAATTTCTGGGTTCAAAATTAATCAGGCCAAATCGGAAGCCCTCAAAATCAATTTGCCCAAACCAGTAGAAAAACTGATTGATCTCAATTTCAATTTTAAATGGCAGCCCTCTATGATTAAATATTTAGGGGTTTACATTACAAAAGAGTATCAAGCTTTATATAAAGCAAATTATCCCAGGTTGTTTCGGACTCTCCGGGAGGATCTCAGGAGATGGGCGGAGTACAGTATCTCGTGGATAGGCCGCATTCATAGTGTAAAGATGAATCTTCTGCCACGAGTGCTGTACCTTTTTCAGGCCCTCCCGATCCCCCTGAGAAGAGATGATATCCTCTCGCTGCAGTCCCTGATAACAAAATTTGTCTGGAATAAGAAAAACCCGCGAATTAACAGAGCAATCTTGAGGAGGCCGACCTTGAGAGGAGGGTTGGGGGTGCCATGCTTGTTCGCCTACTACAAAGCAGCTCAATTGTGCCAGATAGTGCAATGGCACACCGATCCGAAGCTTCGTAGGTGGGTAGCGTTAGAAAAAGAATGCTGCTCACCAATAGAGATTAAGAATCTGATTTGGCTGCCCCAAAAAAGGCGGGCCGTTATGCAGATACCTCTGCGGACCATGGCTAACTCCTTGAAGGTCTGGGACGCAGTTAAGCTCAAATGCCATCTCACGTCCCTACACTCTCTGATGACTCCCATTTGGGGGAACCCAAACTTTGCTCCAGGGGTGGATAGTGCGATTTTCTCAAAATGGATCCAGGCAGGATATCTACGTTTAAAGGATCTGGAGGGCAGGCTACACGTAAAAACATTCGATCACATTAAAGAGGAGAAAAATTTACCCAACACAGAATTTTTTAGATACCTCCAGATCAGGGCCTTCTACAACGAAGCCCCAATTCGGCCCCGGAGAACAAATTTTGAGCAGCTCTGTTCAAGAGACACGGACACAAGGGGACTAACATCTAGAATGTACAGGGAAGTAGTTTGCCCGAAGACGGACGACCAACCCAAACTTTCATACATGAGACAGTGGGAGGCGGACCTAGGCGAGATATTAGAAGACGAGGACTGGGATAGGATCCTGCAGATGGCAGCCAAAAGTTCCATCTGCACCACATTAAAGGAGAATGCATATAAAGTCCTGATGCGGTGGTATTATACGCCCGCTAAATTATCCAAATTTGTCAAAGGCTACTCCCCGCTCTGCCCCAAACAGTGCGGGGAGAGAGCAGACTTATTCCATATGCTGTGGTCTTGTACTAAGGTGATCCCGATTTGGGAGGAAATTAAAGATTGGCTTAAAAGACTGCTAGAAGTGGAGATCCCCTTAGACCCGTGGCTATTCCTATTGGGTAGACGAGTCGAGGGGCTATCAAACGCCACACACAAATTAATCGCACATCTGGCCACCGCCACCAGATGCGAGATCGCAGCAGTATGGAAACAAACAGAGATTCCAATTCTCCCAAAGATTAGAAACAGAATTTGGTTTGTGTGCCGGATGGAGCAGTTGACGAGTTTGGTCAACGACACCGGCTCAAATTTTCTAAAAGTCTGGGAGCCTTGGTTGGCACAGACAGACATCCCGGGAATAGATATCACCACAATTTTGCAATGATTACCGGCAAATGCATTCTCCGGTAATGAAAGGGATCCTTGACAACTTAGAGACCGTAAGCCCAAAGTAGAAGAGGGATCCAGGCCACGAGAGACACATGGAGATAGAGGCGACAGGAGGGGTCACAGTGCGAGCAAACGGATTAATGCCACCGGTGTGAACGGCCTAAATCAACTTGAAGCACAAACACGAAGCCCGTCTGGTAGAGGATCTTTGGACCACCCATCAAGCATTCCCACCCTCCACCCCCCCCCCTCCCCTTCCTCCCCCCTCCCTCCCTCGTCCTGCTCCATTAGTTAATGAGCGTGTCTCCCCCCCCCTGTTCGTCTTGTGAGTCTAGTTTGTCAAATTTTTGGAAGGTTTATATAAAAAATTGAAGGATTTAAATATGGTGATATATTTGTAGACAATGGATGGTGTTACCATGTAAGATGTATCTCACCCAATAAAACCAAAGTTATAAAAAAAAAAAATGGCATTTAGAGTTGAATAATAATAATAAAAAATACAATAAGTATTATCTAATTCTACAGAACTGATTTATTTAAAAAAAAAACATATAAGATTTTACATGTTTTGCTGCTTGAACCTAGGCATAGAGATTTTATATATGTCTGTATACCAAAAATATTACATTTAGA
This sequence comes from Ascaphus truei, assembly GCF_040206685.1. Classification (NCBI taxonomy): domain Eukaryota; kingdom Metazoa; phylum Chordata; class Amphibia; order Anura; family Ascaphidae; genus Ascaphus; species Ascaphus truei. The sequence continues at coordinate 335,288,091 of NC_134483.1, read as the reverse complement.
TTTACTAGATGGACCTAGAAGACGTATGAAGGACCCAACAGGCGAGACAAGAATCTGAATCCCAGGCGACTTAATTCTGTTATATTTTACAGTGCTTAATTGGATATTTTACACTTCTGTCCTTTTCTCCTTGACCTTATAACTCAGCAGCGTGGCTATTTTTTTTTTTTTTTGCGAGACTTCATAAATTACAGAAAAAGCACCTGATGTCATGTGCTGGCTGCATGACGTGATGCGGCATCCATCATAATTAACCCAAACGCCTCTCTTATAGACAAGGGTTGAGACCCCATCACATCTGGCATCCTGTTGGAAAAATCTTATGTAGGTTTAGCTGATAACAGTGCTTTGAGTGATCCCAAGGGAAAAGGAGCTGGCGAAAAGATGAATTATCTGTCACTCAGAAAGAAATGCTTCAGCTAGGAAAATAATCAGACACAACCAAGCCGTGACTATTATTTCATTTTATTTATTTATTTCATCCTTTTTTGTATTTCTGAAATTGGTTTCCAGATCAGCCCCTTGCTTTCAAAGCCTAGTAAAAGAGCTGTGAGAAATATCATCAGGATGTAAACCTCCCACAGAAAATCTCTCCCTGAGTCGGCTGTGCATTATTTGTTTCTACTCTATTCTTTGTGGTTTCAGGCCATAGCTGGCTCTCCAGTATATTAGGCTGGATGTGATGCAGTAGTGAATTTAATAGAGCACCAGTGTGAATTGATGTGCGCTACTGCTGCTGATACCGGGAATGTGAGGTGGCACAGATATGAGATGCCAGGGAGCAGCCGTTTATTCAGGAGATGGTTGCTGCAATGAGAATACACACAAGTCATTTAAATTTCATCTTCAAGCTATTTCATATTTTTGATTTAAACTAACTTTTACATTCCAAACCACTTCTGAATATTGTTTAGTTTCACTAGATACATGCTTTGCAAATAACAATACCTTCCATTAAAAAAAAATATATTTTTTCAGATACAGGTGGCAGAAATGCACAGTTGTTGGGTGATGTTTGTCATAGTACAGTGATCTCTTCTATCTTGCTAGCTGATTTTGTAATGCATTGCAGAATTCTGTGGCCCGTGAGGATTATTGGGGAGAGACACAATCAAGGATACATACTGTATCTCGTGTAATGAATTGGTATTATAAAATTAAATGATGATTTTTCTCAGCTCTCTTTGCGAGAGTACTTTCAAATGTTTCATGAAATTAATGAAAGCCCTAATTGTTTTATTGGCTGCTATTTGCTGATATGCAAGACCCCCCACATAAAAAAGCATGCTGTTTTTGTTTCATGTGAATCAGTTGAAAACTTGTCAATTTCCCCCATGCATAATCCCCCCAATATCCATACAATTCCCCCACAATCCCCTCACACAATACATAGAACCCTACCCCCTAAATACATCCAACACTACCCCACTAAATACATAAAGTACTACCTCCCCAAATACATCCAGCACTACCCCCTGAAAAGCATACATCACTACCTTCCAAATACATGCAACACTACCACCCCAAATACATGCAACACTACCTCCCCAAATACATGCAACACTACCTCCCCAAATACATTCAACACTAGACCCAAAAATACAGACATCACTACCCCTGAATACATACAACAATTCCCCCCAAAATACATACAACACTACCTACCAAATACATACAACATTACCCTGCAAAATACATACAACACTACCTCCCCAAATAAATACAACACTACCCCCCAAATACATAAAATACTAACCCCTGGAAAGCACACATCACTACCCTCCAAATACATGAAACACTACCCCCCAAATACATACAACACTATCCCCTGAAATACATACAACACTACCCCGAATACATATAACACTTCCCCCCCAAATACATATGACACTACCCCCAAATACATACAACACTACCCCCCCAAATACATACAACACTATCCCCCAAATACACACAGCACTACCCATCTCAAATGCATACAATACTAACCCCCCATCAATACATACACACCCATCAATACATACACACACTTACCTTGAGGATGGTCTACGGACTCTTGTGCCCTAGCTCTCTCCAGCTGCTGTGGGCCTCTTGCTGGGCTTCTCTTTCTTTCCCACGTCAGGCCCCAGGACTCATTAGCTGCAGCGGGCCTCCTGTCTGGCTTCCCTCTCTCTCCCACACTGCAGCGGGCCTCCTGCTGGACCTTTCTCTCTCTCCGATGCTGGGCCTCTCCCCCGCAAGTGCACCAGACGCTGGGACAAGCTTTCAGTGCACACCATCGTGCGAGAGAGGTCTGGCATGGGAAAGAGAGGTAGGTCCAGAAGGAGGACCACAGCAGCTGGGGAGAGCCGGGACCTGGTGGCAACCAGAGGCCAAGCATCCGGATACAGAAGTTGTGCCTGACCTTTGGCCAGGCCCAACTTCCAGCACCGGCCGACCGCCCCCCCGCAGCCACTGGTTCTTCCCCCCGTTGGCAGCCCATACAGATGTAGTTAGGGTATAGGTTTTTTTTGCACAATAAATTTTTACCAAGTGTTACATCTATTTTCATTTCTTAGAAATTTAATCACCAACCCTTGTCTGGGCCCCAGTAAAAAATGCTGAACGTGGGGAGAGGGAGGTGCGGGTCTGAATCTTTGCACAAGGGTGGGAGGGAATTCTATAGCCAGGCCCTTTCATATACCGGGTACAGGGTCCCCCCTGTCAGTGACCCTCAACATCATATTGAAGAATAAACACATTAAAATAACACAAAAATAACACACTTCAGAATACTGTTCTCCCTTCAAGGAGCAACATGATTGATACAGTAAATATGAAAACATGGATGAGTTTGAAATACATTTCTTTGAAATGTAAGGCACAAATGATCAAGTAACTTTTTACTCCATGTTTGCCCTGGGTATGAATAATTGAGTATATTCAGTTATTTAACTGGAAACATATGTGAGCAAAGAGAAAAATCAGCTTTTTACTTAGGAAGAGAGCCGTAACAAAACTTTGATTAATCACTGCATTTGAGCAATACCTAAAAGTTGTTCTAAAGCTGCTGTTCTTGCCTGTGGGAACATACATTTAAACAGAGAAAGTGCATACAGCCTGTCAGCAAAAAAAAAAAAAAGAATATACAAACATTTTGATCAGTATGTTATCAGAGCAACGGGTTGTGTTATTAACTATCATGTATGCAAGTAGGATATTCATCTTAAATATTAATTAATAGATTAGCAGTGTGCTGTCTAATACAAATTACATTTTAAAGTGAGGTGAAATCTGGGGCACTTGCAAATTTTTTCTTCCATCAAAGGAAGGCAAAGTATAAGCATTCCTGTAGGAGAGGAAGCTATTTCCATGTTGATTAATATCACAGCTAATGATTGTTCCCTCAGGCTTCAATAATGCTGGAGAAAAACTCATTCGATGTCTGGATGACAGATAAAAGAAGCTTTGTTCATTGACTGAAAATCTCAAACACAAACCTCTCACTGCTTGGTTTCAGAGCACTGTCACGAAGTGTTAGAGAATAGAGAAGGTAAATCTCTTAATTTAGCTGTTTCTCACTTCTCTAGTTCTTTAGTAAAAGTTCATGGGTATTGCATTTTTAGCACTTCCCTAAAGCAAGCAAGAAAAAAGAAGGTGAATCCCTTGAAAAAAGTAAAACTGAAAGATCCAGAGCAGACAAGAAGAATTGAATTATCTGCTGTTTCCCCATTAGACTATTTGAGATGCCAACTGTATTGTAATAACAGCTCTTCTTTTTTGAGGGGTTTCCACTTCCACAAAGAAACAGGCCAAAGTCAAAGTATTAGTACTGAGGATGGGAACCTATCAGATATATAAAGAAGAATATGTCATAAGAATGCTTACCAAAACTAAACTTGCAGTAACAGTGGTAAACATTATTAACAGAAGTTGTGTACTGTATATGTGTATTTGCATTATGATTTTAAAAGAAATATGCATCTTATACATAATGAAGCTCTAGTGTCACATGGTCAGATGGGGCTTTTGCCTATTCCATGAGCAGTTTCTTCATGTGATTGAGCTCACCAATGCTAGAGTGACTGTCCAGATGGCAAGCCACAGATGGCAGGTGACATTTTCCTCACTGCTGCTTAAATGTTTGTTTTAATGGCACAGTAGGAGGAAAGAGAACGTAAATATTGCAATAGAAACCAAAGAGGACCCAAGGGCCAAAGGAGGATACTGGAAATATAACTTCTCCTGCAATTTACTTGCCAATATATTCTTGTTTCATTTAACAATCTACAGTAGGGACATAACTATTTGGTGTAAATGCCACTACAATAATATAATTAGTATTATATGGCTAAAATTAGCAGGAATCACTATGTTGTGCATACCACAAATTGTTGTTTAATTGTAAATTCTGTTTGCCTTTCAGTACTGTTTGTGTGCATGCATATATACAGTATGTATATATTTAGTGCGTTTTTAGAATTGAAGAGAATGGTAATCTTAGGGATTGGTGCTAACAAGAGTCCATTTCCAACTTCTCCCTGGACGAACCGAGGGAGGTGAGCAAACTTAGCTCTTTGGTGGGAAAGAAAAGGATACTTGTGGTGTAGTGCCTTCAGGGGATTTCTCCCCAACGTAGAATATGGTTGTGTCGTGATCAATTTACCTAGGGGACCAGTTCCATGACAGCGGGGTTTGGGGCCTAGACAGCAATAGATAATTAGACTTGCACTGACACCTCCGTGGAACAATCTGTGACCTTAACACACATGTACATATACACAATTCCCTTACAGAAGCAACATACACCAAACAAAAATAATCATGACAGGGGGTTGGTTACTGGGCAATTGGGAAACAAACAAATAAACAATACAATTTCACCCCACCTACTACCATATTACCGTGTCCCAACCAGTTCATTTCAGTGTAGCTCTTATTGTAGAGGGTATAATTGTCAGTCCCACAGTACCACATGGTCTGACGGGTGTGCGCAGGCCCCACCGTGCACCAGAGGGGAGTGACCACAGGTGTGGTCCCCGCTAGGTGCTGTGGGCCTCAGGTGGTCCCCGCGGGTTACTGTGGGCCACAATGGGGTCCACGGGTGGGTCCACGAGGTTCTGGGGGTCCCCAGGTCAGCCCCACAGGTGTCTGGGGGCCCTTGGTTGGTTCCCATGGGGGTCTGGGGCCCTCGGGTGCTCCTTGCGGGTCAGCGGGACCCCCACAGCTATGGGACCCCCAGATCTTCCCCGCAGGTGTCACCTGTGGATCCGCAGGTGGTACCCGTGTGCGTCCGGTGGTCCTCAGGTGGTATTGATAGGTCCCCGCAGACCTAAGGTACCAACCCTGTATGTAAAAATAAACATGGCCTATATTTAAATAAATTAATACCCCCCCACCCCCTCACCACCAAACACATGCAGTACAGTAAAGGGCAAAATAACTATTATCCAGATATGGATAATAGATTATTTGCCCATTATTAAACACATAAACCAGCATAAATAAAGTAAATAAATACAGTTCTACTTACCACAGCAATATGATCGGCGTCCTCATCAGGATAAGCAGGTCCCTGTCCTCCGTTGCCAGAGAAATACATAGCAACTACATTCTAATGTCCCCTAACCCCGTAATCACCTTAGTGGTTAATAACCGCTATAGTAATTAAGGGGTTAACCTACCTGCCCCGATAACCACTCACGAGGCCTAACCACCCTCCCTAGGCAACTACCCCCACCCTTCAGCCATTCATTTGTACAGTACCTTCATTATGCCCATATATTATATATATATATTTATATATATATGTAGAGGTATCAGTACCGTGTTAGCCGAGCTTCAATAATCAAAAAATAAATAGATGATACCGTTCTGTGGCTAACGAAATGCTTTTATTTGTGCGAGCTTTCGAGATACACTGATCTCTTCTTCCGGCGATGTTACAATGAATGAAGCAAGGATAACTTAAAAACAGTGTCTCTTGGAATGTTATCTGTGCTTGTTCTTCACTTGCTTTCAGTTACCCTTTGACACCTCTAGCCATAAAACACATCCACACCGGGGGAAGGACAAGCACAGATAACATTCGAAGAGACACTGTTTTTAAGTTATCCTTGCTTCATTCATTGTAACATCGCCGGAAGAAGAGATCAGTGTATCTCGAAAGCTCGCACAAATAAAAGCATTTCGTTAGCCACAGAACGGTATCATCTATTTATTTTTTGATTATATATATATATATATATATATATATATATATTATGGGCATGATTAATCAATATCCAAAGAAATGGTTAAGGATTAAAAAAACATATCAAAACATCACATAGCCAAATCAAAACATCACATAGCAAATTAAAAACATCACATACAGTAGCATCAAAACAAGCCAAACACGCATTTGCAATACCAGCATTGATTGTCCCTGTATGTATATATATATATATATCCATATGGACATACATAAATACAGGGGCAATAAATGGGCATGAAAAACAATTCAATGACATAACAACCATATATTGTCCTTGTATGTATGTATGTATGTATGTATGTATGTATGTTTGTATGTATAGCTATAGGGACATACAAAAACACAGGGGCAATAACTTTGCCTGAAAAAAAAATCTATCACATTAAAAAAAATTAAAAACCTGTAAAAGTAAAATAACATACTGTACATTTATTTTGTTAACTTACCTTTAGATGACCTCACCCACCGAATCCCGGGGACACCGCATACTCAAGAACCAATCCACGCACAGGAACCAGGTAAATAATTTTTTTTCTTCTTTTCTTAAATTTTTAATCCATACCGTTACTCTTCGGGGTTCTTTTAGGGTCTTGGGGGTCTTCATTTGTCTCTTTGTCTTCATCTGTACCACACCCTTGTCCTCTTCTTTCTTCTGGAGGTCCCTCCTCCTCAGCTTCTTGCTCTCAAATGAGGCGTCATAGGCTTTTATAGGCCTATGACGTCACATTTCCATCAAATGGTTCCCATGGCACTGATTGAGCAGTGAAAACCATGTGATTTTCTATTTTATTTTTTTGATGATGTCATGTAAAGGAAATGCAGCCAGCCAATTAGAATGGCTGTGCTTCATTTCCATTTAAGAAGATGTCATCAAAAGCAAGATGGCCACCATCACATGGTACATGAGCCAATCAGAGTGTGGGAACTAAATCCCCAATTTGATTGGCTGTAGTAGACCATGTGACAGAGGTTTGGGGAGAAAGGATGTGACGTCATCAAAAGGGAGTCACATGGTACTTGAGCCAATCAGATTGTGGGAACTAAATCCACAAGCTTCCCCAAATCCCACCTTCCTCAGGCCCATTCACTAAGTCCTGACCTTAGGGAACGGGCCTGAGGAAGGGGCCATCACACTGAAACGCTGCCCCCCTATTTTTCCCCATTTTGTCCTGGTGTGGTATTCCCTTGTCCTTCTCTCCCCCTGTCTTATACTTAGAGAGTATTTATTACCATTATTGTTACCTTTTGCTGCTACTGTATAGTGTTTGACACTGTTCCATAGTTTTGTTCATGTGCTTTCTCTATTAAATATCTATTCTTTGGCATATTTCAAGTTTTTGATTGTTATTATATGGTCATTGAGTGCTGGGAACACCCCCTCCTTTGTTCCTTGTTACTTGGGAGGAATAAGGGTCCTCCCATTCCCTTGTGCACCTTTGATCCAATTTTTATATTTCTGAGTGCTGTCTAACTCCATATTTGTTTACATATTGTTTACCCTTTTGATAGATGTGCACGTGCACTTCTTAGTTGACCTTATGCCACTAGCCCAGGACATCCCTGCCCTATTGGCAAGTGGTAACACGTTTGCATACACAGAATTGGATGCAACACACATTGCCACCTAATGCCTTGAGGATCACTCAGCGGATGCACCAAAGAATCTTGAAAAAGCACTTAAGACCAAGATTAACTTTTAACTGCATGCCACCACACTAGCAGAATACTATCGGGTCAAACGCATTCATAGGGGTCTTAGGTGTAACCTATGGCCAACATTATTCTCAGACCAAAAGGACTACTGTGAAATATGGGAGGGTATTTTAAATAAGGCTACCAGAACCAATAGTTGTTTCTGCATTGTCAGTCAGGGATTTGGCAAGGGCACTATAATGTTGGACAATCTATCTGTAATAGCCAGCGGTGCCTAAGAAAGCCATGACCTGCTTCTTGCTTCGGTACACTGGCCACTGAATGATGGCTTCTACCTTAGCTGGCTTCGGCTTTAGATTCCCTCCAACTACTCTGTGACCCAGATACAGAACTTCTGCTATCCCCACTAGACACTTGGTAGGTTTAACTGTCAGCCCTGCTTCCCTATTTCTTTTCAGCACCGCTCCTACATGCACTAAGTGGGTTTCCCAAGAATTTCTGAACACAGCTATATCATCATTTTATGTCCTTGCAAAACTTTACATCCCTTCAGTAACCTATTCACCAGGCATTGGAAGGTAGCCGGGGCATTCTTCATCCCAAATGGCATAACTAAGAATTATTATAAGCCACTAAGTGATGAACGCTGACTTCTCCCGGGTCAGAGGGACTTGCCAATGCCCTTTTGACAAATCCATAGTGGTTAGATTCTATGCACCTGCAAACTCATCCATTCGGGTATAAGCATCTGACACCATCTGAGCATTGAGCTGCCGTAGTCCACACAGAACCGAGTGGGTCCCTCCTTCATGGGCATGAGGACTACCGGAGAAGCCTAAGGGCTCTGAGATGGGACAATTACCCATAGGGCGGGCATCTCCTCTACCTCCCTCTCTATACTTCCCTTCACCTCTGCTGATACCCGGTAGGCATTCTTATGCAGAGGCCTCTGATCCCCAGTGTGGACCGGGTGATCAGTGATATGTGTCCTGCCTGGCTTATCCCATGAACAGGATTCTGTGCTGCTCTAGCATAGCTCGTGCTTGCACCCTCTGTGGTACACTGAGCTGGGACCCTATCTCTGCCTGCTCCACTGTGCACCCTTGCCTAGCTTAGCCTAGGAGGTCGGGAAGAACTTGGCTCGCCGGGTCCCACATTGGTGGTCTACAGATAGCCATCACTGATGCCAAACTCTGAAAATACTCTTTTAACGTATTGATGTGATATGTCCTATGTCTCCCTGTCTCTCCATCTAGCTGTACAACATAGTTGCCCTCGTTCATCCGCCGGAGTACCATATACGTGCCAGCCCAGGCAGCCATAAGTTTGTTCTGCCGAGTGGGCTTCAGAACAAGCACTTGCTGCCCAGGGATGAACTCTCTGCTGCGGGCTTGTTGGTCATACCAAGTTTCTGCTTGGTCTGAGCCTCCCTGAGGTTATAGTAAAACACAGATTTAGCGTCAATACATGGCAACTCAAGTCTCCAATTAAATATAGATAAGGGCTCAAAACAGGCTTGTGCCTCTCCCGTCCCCCGTGTATGGGATGACAGTCACACACCGTATGTGAGTAGTAAAATTTATAGCATAACAAACATAAGTAAAAACAACTTACATATAACAAACAATGGTTGCAGCTCTGATGCATCCCGTTCTGGTCCGCTGTTCACAGCTGACTCCCACTTCCGCATCCGTCACTGGGGCCGGATCACAGAGAACCTTCAGGGCTACGGTGGCTGGTCTGGATCAGAATGGTGCACGAGTGACAGGAATTACGCGTTTCGTACTTGCGTACTTCGCCAGGTTCCTGTCATCTCGTGCTAGCACCTTGCTACGTATACCCTACGTGAACCCATTCGCAGGTGTTTGCATTAATCTTATCAGTTGGAACTGACCCCATGTGAATCCGTTTGTGCTCCTCCGCGCATGCTCAGAACACGTTATGTAGACTCTGTCAATCTCTATGGGCTTTCTGTCATCCCATACACGGGGGACGGGAGAGACACAAGCCTACAGATAGAAGCAGATGGTGTGACCGTCTGAATACTACAAAGAGGAGAGACCAGCTGTCTAAAGATACCACTAAGAGATTTTTACTCACACATGGCCGTGTGAGTAGTATTTGATTATTATACTGCTGTTTTGAGCCCTTACCTACATTTAATTGGAGACTTGAGTTTCCATTTATTGACACAAAATCTTTGCTTTTACTATATCTTGTTTCTTTGTGCGCTGACCATACACCCTATCTACACTGCTCAAAAAGGATCACGGGAAGATCCTGACCTGGTCAAGCTGCCAACCAACAGAGGGGCCAGTATATTCATTTTTGTACTATCTGGTTTGATCCCTTTTATTGTGTATAAATATTGTGTATTTTACATATAAACACATCAACTAGGGAGTGCCATAGCCACCAATATTACCGCCCTGAGGTTAGCCTGTTCTAACCAGTAGTAGTGGTCTCCCCTTTCCATGCCTCATGCAATAAATCAAGCGTTCCCCGCACCCTGTGGCAATATAAGCTCGAAGAGTGAGAAGCCAGTGGACTCTTGCGGTACCTCTCGGTATGCAAACAGCAAATGCTCCAGATGAGTCTCCCAGTCTTTACCTTCAGCCTCTATAAGTGCCGGAAGCATCAACTTCAGGGTACTATTGAACCGATCACAAAGTCCGTTTGTCTGAGGGTGGTAAGGGGTCGTGCACTGGTGGGTCACCCTGCACGAACCCAGACACAGTGAAGCAATTCAGACATGAATTGCGACCCTTGATCAGTTACATAGTTACATAGTAGATGAGGTTGAAAAAAGACATATGTCCATCAAGTTCAACATATGCTAAATTTAGACAATAGATACTTTATCCTATATCTACACTTACTTATTGATCCAGAGGAAGGCAAACAAAAATCTCCATTAAGGGGAAAAATAAATTCCTTCCTGACTCCAAGAATTGGCAATCGGATTAATCCCTGGATCAACATTCTTCCTATGTTTACTTATTTGGTATATCACTGTATACCTTTCCTTTCTAAAAAGATGTCCAACCTTTTTTTGAACCAATTTAAAGTTAGAATCTCAGTAGGAAATCCTATTCTAGAAAAAATCCCAATCAATGCCTTAGCTACTGTGCTAGCTTAAATGGTGGCTAGTGCTACAGCCTCAGGGTACCTGGTGGCAAAATCCACCACGAGTATGTAGCGCTTTCCGGCTAGGGATCTTCAGAGGTCCCACGATGTCCATAGATACCCTCTGGAAGAGTTCCCCAATTACTGGTAGTGTGTTCAAGGGAGCCTTCCCATGGTCACCCGCCTTGCCAACTCACTGGCAGGCATCACAGGACCGGCAAAAGTCAGCCATTGCCCTGATGCCCCATCAGTAGAAACGCTGCAATAGCCAGGCTCTAGTGCGAGTGACTCCCTTATGCCCCGCTAGCAGAATGGAGTGGGCTATGTGCAATAACTGCTTCCTATACTCCCTGGGTACCACCAGCTATCTACCTGTCCACACTCTATCTGGAGTGTTAGGAGCTTACTCCATGTACAAGAGCTCACGGTTCCATAGATACGGTCTGACCCACTCTCAGATTGGCTCTAGTGCCATGTGAAAGGCTTTCTCCCCCCGCAAGCCCTAAACAACCACCGTTGGGGCTAATACCCCCTTCACCCACCCCCGCTACCCACAATAAAAAAAATTCACACACAGCAGCAGCACAATTAATAAATAAATCTAAATAAATAAATAAATACATGAATATAAATAAATAAATTTAAAATACATTTTTATTCATAGTGTAGATGTGCAAGGGGTCTCCGGAGCTGAACCGCTTTGGTTTTAGGTCTGGGGACCCCCTGCTTCCCGAGATACAGGCCCCTTTATGGGGTGCCGGTATCCCTCTGCTTTGTTTACATGCCGCGGTCACGTGATCGGGACCTTTGAAATGCAGAGGGATACCGGCACCTCATAAAGGGGCCTGTATCTCGGGGAGCAGGGGGTCCCCGGACCTGAAACCAACGTGGTTCAGCTCCGGAGACCCCCTGCACATCTACACTATGAATAAAAATGTATTTTAAATGTATTTATTTATATTCATGTATTAATTTATTTGTTTAGATTTATTTATTTATTTTTTGGGCGGCTGCTGTGTGTGAATTTTTTTTATTGTGGGTAGCGGGGGTGGGTGAAGGGGGTATTAGCCCCAACGATGGTTGTTTAGGGCTTGCGGGGGGTAGCAGGAGGGGTTAACCCCTTCATGACCGTAGCGGTATTAACTGCTACGCCCGTGAAGGGGTTAAGTGCACCCGCAACCCCCCCGCAAGTCCTAAACTCACACCAAGGGCCAAATACCCCCTTCACCCACCCCCGCTACCCACAATAAAGCGGGCACGGTGGGTTAACCCCTTCATTGCCTTAGCGGCTATCAGCTATGGTTATGAAGCAGCATTTCTGTATTTTTAATAATATTGTGCAGGAGCAGGGGGTCCCCTGAGCTTTGATTTCTGGCTCAGGGAACCCCCTGCTCACTGTACAATATTATTAAAAATACAGTCATGCTGCTTCGTTACCATAGCACATAGCCGCAAAGGTAAGGAATGAGTGTTTATTTATATATGTGTTTTATTCATACTGTAGATGTGCAGAGGGTCTCCGGAGCTGAACCGCTGTGGTTTTAGGTCTGGGGATCCCCTGCTTCCCGAGATACAGGCCCCTTTAGGGGGTGCCGGTATCCCTCTGCTTTGTTTACATGCCGCGGTCACGTGATCGGGACCTTTTAAATGCAGAGGGATACCGGCACCTCATAAAGGGGGCTGTATCTCGGGAAGCAGGGGGTCCCCGGACCTGAAACCAACGCAGTTCAGCTCCGGAGACCCCCTGCACATCTACACTATGAATAAAAATGTATTTTAAATAATTTTTAATGTGCCGATGTTTGCGCAGAGAGAGCAGCGGTTCTCTCTCTGCTGCAAACACATCTCGCCCCCGGCGGCCTATAGTATCATTGAAGTGCATATACAGTACTGTATGTTAGGGGTTATAGGGGTTGTTGTTATACAGTATATATATATATATATATATATACTGTACTGTACTGCATTACAATTCATGAATTTATGCCATCTGGTGGACACGCGAAGCATTGCAGCCTAGTAAATCCTGAACCATTATCAATTAACACATCAACCGCGCGTCAGCCGGGCATGACCCCTGGCTGGCAACGCGGCATGCTCCGGGTGAACAGCGTCGCATTCCAGGAACAAGCCAGGGACAAACCGGTGATTTGTTAGAATAAAGTGTGCCGCAACAGTATATATATCAGAAAGGAAGAATCCCTAAATGATGCACTCTACTCTACTAATCAAAACAATAAATCTTTATTCAAAATAGGTAAACACACTAAGTAATTAAAACCTAAAAAAGTGCGCTATGAGACGCCAAAAGTAGAAGCTTCTCTATTGTCCAAATGGCTTAGGTATATTATCCCGAAAAAGCCTAGTATGCTGGGGGAATCTTGCAATAAATGCAAAGTGTAGAATTACACCCAAGCATTAGCACAGTGTATAATGTTGCTGAGATAAAACCCCTTTGGGGCTACAATCTAGAGACAAATGGAGGGCGATTTTGCTTAGTATAGCAGTTGATTCTCAGTTGTTCTATGTGGTATCATATATTTAAGATGTATCCCCACACATAAAAGTCACCCAAAAAGTGAACAGTTAGCAATGGGTGTAGTTAGTAACACCCTTACATAGAATAATAGACTGTAACTGGTTGCAATGTCAGTAATCTCCCACTTATACACGGCAGTACTTCTCATATATCAGGGAATCCCTTCATATAGTGTATCATGGAGGATCTACTTACAAAACCATGTCGCGGGCAGTATATGCAGTGTATGCAGAACTGCGTTCACTGGCGGTCATTGACTGTCTCAGCAGGTCATGTGTAACTATCATTGCCCTCTCTCTAGCTAGTGGGATCCACGTGTGTGGCCCACATCTTAGTTATCTCTTGCTCAAACACCTGTGCTACGGAGGACAAGGACCAAACACCTATGTGTTGGTCGCGCACCAGACGTCACTCTGACGTCATCCCATACCTCGACCGGCACCCAAGTCAAGGAACACACGGGCAACCTGGATTAACCTAGGTCCCCCGTCTGGCATGTTTACCTGCATTCCTGTGCCCTGGAGCAGGTCTTCTGGATTGACCATATCAGGTCTCACCAGATTAACAGAGTCAAACAGGCCGGAAGCCTGGCGAGCTCTGATGGTCACTGACCACAAATGCTTTCTCCTCACATCATTGGACTGCAACCCGACGGTTGCAATCTGATGCCTGTCTGCTACCTCTGCTGGGCCACTTGCTAGGATGCAGAAATCTACGACTAGGCCCATTGCTGTACTTGCTGAATGCTGCACGCGGCTCCGCTGTGTGTGCCAGTTCCGCGGTTGTTACTGGCCTTGCAGCTGGAGTGTGTTGTCCCTGAGGGGGATTGCTGGAATGGTGCTGTTCCGGACAATCTGGCCTTATGTGCCCAGTCCAATTGCACTGGTAGAATCCCTTCTAGCAAGGTCTTCAGGGCTATCTCGATCAATAGCGGAGACAACTGCAATACCCATTGCCTGTTTGGACATCAGTTCTGAATCTAAAAAACATATTACACTATATTAAAGTATATTTTAATACACTCTGAGTCGTGGGGTACATGGAACAGAAAAGGAAAAATGTTGTCTCTTTATTTCTGCCTGCCTTATTTCCCCACACATTTCCCCTGTGACTCAGTTTGGACTCGCAGAGCCCCCCCAACCTTATATATGGTTGGGCACCCACAAACCCTATACTGGTTGTGGGTCACCTTGGCTCTAGTTTGGGTACCCCCTTTAACCTAGGGGTTCCCTCAGCTACAGGAATACATATTTATCCCTGTGCCTCATTCTCCTTTCTAGGCTGTGCTGAAGCAGGGTACCCTAGTCGTGAGTCGCGCTTATGCTTTCAAGAGGAAGTATTGCCGGGACAATGTGCCTACATGTATCCGAGAATCAGGTATGATTCCCGGTTACATTTATTGGGAACCCAGCAACTCCAGACCCCAACCTCCTAGGCACATTCTGTCAACGGTTCCTCCACGAAACCCCCCTTGAAACTCATACACTAGCAATCCCTGCTTGATAGCATGCCCAGAAAGGAAAAAAACACACAAAATAGTTTTATTACAAAAAGTACAATGTGATCATACAATGTTACGCCACTTTAAGGAATTATGTCACATCTCCTTTGAACTAATGTAACCTATCACATGCAACCAATGGGATTGTCTTCAATTTCATTGGCTGTAATACCATGTGATATAGCCATGTGGTATAAAACCAGGGTGGGCAACCCTGTCGCTTTTCACCACTTGTGGCAAATTGGCAGTCAAAGTGTGGCATATTGAGTTGTTTCCCAAGCGCGAGTCCCCCTCCCCCCCAGCAAGCGCGAGCACGCCACAGTTTGTGAATGAAGCAGGGGCTAGACAGCAGGCAGAGGATGCTTGTGGTGGAGCGTGTAGTGCGCGCGCGCACGCCTGAGCACTCCAAGTACCCCAACCCAGAAGTGTTCTTTGTCTGCCCTGCTATACTCGATCCTCCATTGCGGCGCCACGCTCCTCCTGCTGCTTCACTAATAGCTGGTTGCCCTGCTTCAAGTTCACAGCAAATGTGTGTATTTTAAACTGTTCTGTAACAATGCACTGATTTGCATTTTTGCATTTGGGTGTATTAATTCTCTTTGTAATGAACATTAACCTGCTTGACTCACCATGGCTGTGTGTGTGGCTGTGTATGTGTGTGTGGGGGGGGGGGGCTGTGTGTGTGTCTGGCTGTGTGTGTGTGGCTTTGTGTTTGGCTGGGTGTGTGTGTGTGTGTATGAATCGCTGTGTGTGTGTGTGTGTGTGTGTGTGTGTGTGTGTGTGTGTGTGTGTGTGTGTGTGTGTGTGTATGTCTGGGTGTGTTTGTGTGGGGGGGGGGGGGCTGGGTGTGTGTGTGTGGGTGGCTGGCCGGGTGTGTTTGTGTGTGGCTGTGTGGCTGTGTGTGGCTGGGTGGCTGTGTGTGGCTGGGTGGCTGTGTGTGGCTGGATGGCTGTGCGTGGCTGGTTGTATCTTTGTTATGTACCCAGCCACATCCTGTCTGTGCTCCTGATCATGGATTTGGGAGGGAATGAGATAAGAGGGGGGGAGTGATATGAGATGATGGGGAGGGGTCTGAGAATGTATAAATAACATACCACCCCACCGACTTTGTGTGGCTGTGTGTGTGGCTGTGTGGCTGTGTGTGTTTTCATCATTTGCATCTGACGCAGTTGTAACTGAGTAGTCAAAGTGTTCATATTTTGAATAAACTTGTTCAAACAGTGTGTGTTTTTTTACAAGGTGTGGCTATTTTCTCTGGCTACATTGAAAAATATTTAAAACCAAAGACAGAACATGAAACACAGACAGAGCTCAGTGCACATCCAATGACACCTATACACGGTACAATGCCTAAATATATATATATATATATATTTTGAATAAAATGGTCTTTTAGTTTAACTCTTTGGCCAAAGTGTTGTAAGCCCTTGAGCCCCTTCACGGCAGACCACATGTCAAGGGTACCTAACACTAAAATACATTCTTAATAACCTGTACATTACTAGGAAGAATGATTTATAATAAATCTGTCAAAATTAGTTGCATAGTTCTAAGTCTGATTGAAGCTCTTATTAACCAGTATATTACCAGGAAAAGCACTCTGTATTAGAGTTGTCGCAATCAACCTGTAAGCAAGTTCCCCTGAGAGTAGGAAATGCAATGGAGTGAGCTTTTACCCATTTAAAAGTGGGAGGGGGTGAGCTTCAAACTAGGGAGGAGGAGCCACCCTCCAAATCAGCCATGACCAGCTGAACAAGAATTGTAAAACATACAGGACACCAACAAGCTCATATTGAACCCCCAAAATAACCACAACATATATATATAAGTGTATAAGTGTCACAGAGGAGTGCTACTGAGCATGGCAATATATATTTAAAACCAGAGACAGAACATGAAACACAGACAGAGCTCAGTGCACATCCAATGACACCAATACACGGTACAGTGCCTAAATATATATATATAGATATATTTTGAATAAAATGGTCTTTTAGTTTAACTCTTTGGCCAAAGTGTTATAAGCCCTTGAGCCCCTTCACGGCAGACCACATCTCAAGGGTACCTAACACTAATATAAATTCTTAATAACCTGTACATTACCAGGAAGAATGATTTATAATAAATCTGTCAAAATTAGTTGCATAGTTCTAAGTGTGGTTGAAGCTCCTGTATATTACCAGGAAAAGCACTCTGTATTAGGGCAACAACCCCATGCCCACTCCCTCTACCCCCATCACCACACACACAAATGGGCAAAAGCACTAGTACCCAAATATGGCTAATAGTGATTTTGCCCATTTGTGATGCTCAAAAAAAAATATATACACAATGAAATAAAATATACATTTCAATAAATTACAAAAATAAACACTAACCAAGAAACCCATTGAGTGTTTACCTATGCCCGCAATGGGGGCATAGATAGCGACATTGGCAATCAATGGGCACCCTAATAAAAGACATTTAAATAAAGAACATAATACAATACAATTAAACTAGTCAGTTGCCAAAAATGCATTGATTGTCACTGCGGTACCTATGCCCATAGCCACAGTGACAATCAATGGACACCCTATAGTTATTTATTACCCTTGCTGGGATGTAGGTTTATCCTCCTTATCCAACTGTGACACAAACAACTATTGACCCACGAAGCAATGATCCTCATCTTGAAGTACAGCATGATGCACAGAAGTCCATAATCCCAGTTGCTTGAAGATGAGTCACCTGTGAGTAGATTGTATCTTCTTTCTCTTTTCTTCTTTCATCTCTTCTATCTTGAACAGGTCCAGCAGATGTTGATTCACCGTCTTCTTTCTGTCAAATGAGACATGACAGGTCTTATATAAGACCTGTGATGTCACATTTGACAGACACATGGTGCATTCATCAATCCGATTGGTTGATGTACCATGTGTCTAGGCATCAGGTTTGTAGGGAATTACTTCTCTAACAAACTTGATGGAATCACATGGTACATCCACCAATCCGATTGGTGGCTATACTATGTGATGCCTTCCCTTTTTTTGGTGATGTGATGTCACCTTAAAGAGAGGGAAGCATATGGTACCTGATTAGTTGAGCTGCTTGAATGAAGCAGTTCTGTGCGTGGGTCATGACACAAAGTGGGGCGACACATTCTAAATAGTCAGAATTTGAATCATGCTAATTCTTAAAATATTTTACCAATATCAGATCTCCTATTCCTTTCTTAATCAGATTGCAATTAGGGATGAGCGGAATTATCAAAATTCGTTCCCCGGAATGTCCTCAGCTTTCACTTCAAAATCCATTCCACAGGGTTAAATCCATCTGTGGACTGGGTATTAAACAACCCAAATTCATTAATCCGAATCCGCCACTAAATACAATCCTGGTGGATTTTTAAGAATCCGCACTCAGATTCCATATTGAATCTGAAATCTACACAGCATATTGTTTAAAATCTGCTCTCATTCTCACTCTCACCCCCCTCAGATTTTATATGAGTGCAGATTAATAACAATCCGACTGCGGATTATTAATCCACGATGTGAATTGTCGGTGAAAGAAAACAAAAACCGGAAAGGCAGATTGGTCTTCTGAGTCTGATTCACGGTAATTTGTGGACCAAACGATCCGGTCGATCCGAGGCTGATCCAAATCCACCAAAAAGTTTCACCCATCTCTAATTACAATGCTGTATGAGTCTTATCCTTAACTGCCAAATGGTTTTACCAACATGGATTAAATTACAAGGGCATATTAATAAGTACAGGCATACCCCGCTTTAAGGACACTCACTTTAAGTACACTCGCGAGTAAGTACATATCGCCCAATAGTCAAACAGCAGCTCACGCAGGCGCCTGTCCCTACCTGTACCGAAGCTGTGCGCAAGCGGGGAGACTATAGAGCCTGTTACACATGCGTTATTTACATCAGTTATGCACGTATATGATGTTTGCAGTACAGTACATGCATCGATAAGTGGAAAAAAGGTAGTGTTTCACTTTAAGTACATTTTTGCTTTACATACATGCTCCGGTCCCATTGCGTACGTTAATGCAGGGTATGCCTGTATACACCATAGCTACTCCGACCATTTATAAAATGCATTGTTTTTACTGGCTTCCTAAAAACTTCTAGGGATTCCCGTGTAATCAGAAACTGACATGTTGCATCTACCACAATGAAAATTACCTTTAGGTCATCTTTTCAACCAACAACCTTCATTCTGTATTTATTAATAATTTCACTATGAACCTGCTTGACCTTGAAGATCGATGTTGATATGAACATATCTAGGTAGAATTTTACATATATCTTTCATTATGGGATCATTCAAAATGACCTTCCAATTATTATAAATCGCTTCTTTCACCAAACCTGCATGTGGAGAGTAATGAAGCATAAAGATTAATATCTAATGGTCTAATGCTCTGTTGAACGCCCATAAGAGTGCCACTCTGTCCATGTTTTACGTATTTTTGTAGGCTGTTTCAGAAAAACAGGTATTGTAGCAAAAATTGCCCACATGGAATACATTTTTTGGTTTGTTAAGGATGTGAGCTTTTAAGATGCAACAAGGCATTACAAGAATTTTCCCTTCAAAATGTCTAAGTAAAATTTTAAATTTACATGTGAAATTTAATGTACATATGTAATAAAATTTAAAGTCTCAAGTAAATAAAAAAAATGTTTTTATCACCCTCGTATTGGACATAGTAATGTTATTGTCACAAATCAAAGAAATTAAGTGTGAAAATTGATCCTCTGATCCACCACAAATATGTAGCATTTCATTGATATATGTTTCCCATAATGTTATACATTTAATGAACATACAGTATTCTGGATATATAGATACAATAGAATTCCCATGTTCGTAAAAAAGAAATTAGCATAGGAAGGGTTGACCGAAGTACTCGGTACAAGGGTCACTATACGGGTGAGACATTTAAATTGAGTTTAATTAATTTAAATTTAAGTTTAAATTTAGTGTTAGTTAGTAGGCTGGTGAATACTTTAGTACATTAGAAAAATCTTATTTATTTTCTTGTTGGGAGTTTCAATCACTGATACTGCACCGACACACTTTATTCGAGCAAATACCCGGTATGTACCTG
Source organism: Ascaphus truei (assembly GCF_040206685.1). NCBI lineage: Eukaryota > Metazoa > Chordata > Amphibia > Anura > Ascaphidae > Ascaphus > Ascaphus truei. Next base: position 335,267,928 of record NC_134483.1, on the reverse strand, counting down.
GCAGATACCTGGAATGCGCCGCCCCTCACCTCTGACAAGCCCCGTTGCATTTGCCTTCCCAGCCTGGGTTCATGCCTGGCTGATGGGCGGCTGATCTGTTAAATGATAATGATTAGGATTTAATAGGCTGCAATGCTTCGCGTGTCTACCAGATGGCATAAATTCATGAATTGTAATGCAGTATATATATATATACTGTGCAGTATTGCAGCCAGCGGGAATAAAATGCTTCAATCCCTGCTTGGAAAATACCTCAATGCACTCGGGCAGAAAACAGTCACAAACCTCAATACACCCGGGTATACCCGAATTCGTGGGACTAGCCGAGCTCGAATAAAGTGTGTCGCCAGTGTAGCTGCAACCAAAACCAATGTCCGTATTTCAAAACCACTGTTAAACAATATTAGCAGTAATTCCTCTCAGTTTTGAGTCTAAAAAGAATCTCAATACTAACAAAAAAATTTATTTTTAAAAACCTTTGCAATCATTTTTTTCATTAGTCCTTCATATTTCGATATATAATACTAAAATGCTTTTATAGTCACACTTGCAGTATTTCAACCAACATATGATCACATGTATTAGAGGGTTCAAACTGTTTTAGTGTGCACTATTGGGTGATTGAACACGCAAAGATTAATGGCTTTTCACTTCAGAAAAATAGTGTCCCTAGTTGTAAACTGGAGTTTGCCTCCACTAATTTGCTTTTATTAACATTAGATTGTTTGTATAAATAATAGCATTGAAATATATTAAAAAACATGGAAAAGAAAATCTCTGAGTAAACAATTTTCCTTTATTTACCTAGCTGCATAATTCAGAGAATTTGCTGATTTTGCATTTTGAACAAAATGTTTGCAATCCGTTGCAGTTTCATAGTTCGGTATTCACTGGCTTTTTATTTCTGAAGGTCTCCACGCTTATTAGAGATCTGGTAAATAATGCAGGTCTACTGTTTAGTGATGGTACTATATGCAAATTCTCACTGTCTGAGTGGACTGAAAAATGGCAGGAGACATTGGAGTAGGTAAGTGTTGTGAACAATGCATCACATGGTATACTGTAAAAGAATATAAAACAAGTTCAAGACAGCTGTTAACAGCACTGATGTTATGTGTTGTGAACTACAGTACCTCCATCTACACATACAGTATGATGCTCCAGTAAGAATTAAGAGATAGACAATGCATAAGATGAGTCTGGTTACATTATTTTTCCTGAGAAATTTTGTTATCCCAAAGTAAAAAATTGCTTATATATTTATTTTTATTATTATTATTTATTGGGAACATTGAACATACATCAGTTATAACATAACTGCATTTTTGACAATTGACCACATTATTCCAACGAGATGCATTTCTGTACACATCATTCATACTGTATAACACCGTGCACATTCCTTGTATATATGCTTAACCTTTTAAACATTGTCAAATTCTTTGTGGTTCTATTTTCCCATTTTCTTTTTTTTAACTAACATAACAATTGAGTTTAAATCTAAACTTTAAACGTCACACTTTCCCTCCCCACCTAACTGCAATGTCTGACTCCCTATTTTATATACAGTATCAGTTAGTTAAAGTTACAGAATTGGCCCGAATATAGTACGGCCTCACACATAATATGACCCTAATGTTTTGAAGGTATTCTACATGAAAAATAAAAGTTTTCGAATATACCTCGAGGTAAAAACTTAACAAATGTGACAAAGTTTTCACACATTCTTATCACTCACTTGTGGATTTGCCATTATTAGACGCGCGCAGTGGTTCCTGCCTGCGCCTGGCAGCTGTAAGAACCTGTTTTTTTGCCCCTCCTGCTCCTCTGCCGGGGAACAATAGAGGTCCGCGGTCTCGGTGCCAGCAGCTGTTCCCCAGCTCTCGCAAGTCCCAGTGTCTTGCAGGTGGTGAGTCCCCCTTGCCTAGGGGTCTTTTTTATATTTTTCTGGGGCAATTGTCCCTCTGTTCTGCCGGAGCTGAGCTGAAATGCGACCAGCTCGATTAGCGTCCAAGCCACTTCGCCCGGCTTTTTTTTTCCCCTGTGAAAATGTTTGGCTGCACATATAATATGAGTACAGTTTTCAGAAAGGCATTTTTTAATAAAAAGCATCGCACTTTATTCGGCCAATTCAGTAAGTACATATTTTCTAGTATTTTGTGTCATTAGGGTAGTCTGTTCTTGTTTTGTATGAGTAGCTCTTAGGTTAGACATCATGGGGCATATTCAATAAACTTTGATAAGTGACGTATCGCCTGGTAAGAGCACTTTTCAAGTGAGGTTGCACGTGTAGCTATTCAGAAAGCTCCGATAACATGCCAAACTCACTTGAAAATGGCTTTTTACCGATCAATAGCACCCTCGCTCAGACATACTGAGCGGTAGCTCAAAGAATGTATAAAGTTGCTTTTTTTGAACTGCTATTCAGGTGGCTTCGATACCACATCGCGGCTCAAACTTGCATATTCTGTTCTCGCCACCTAAAGGGAGTTGAGATTGGAATCGGGATTGTATATCAAGGGAAAAAAATATTCTTACTATATCGAATTGAAGCTGGGGATCTCTGTGGCTGACCTGCATTGATTTTAGCTCCGGAGACCCCGTGCTTGAATCCTACAGTACAGTATATAAAAAAACAAATTCACAGCCATCTTCATTACCTTTGTGGTTAATCGCTAAGGTAATAAAGGGGTTAAATAGCTCATTTTCCCATTCAAAATAAAACTTTATCCAGCCAGCATAAAGTAAATAAAACTTCTACTTACTCCTGCCAGGATGAAGGCCGTCCTCATCATCATCCTCCGTGGGCAGCAACAGTACAATAAAAATACAAACTAATAGCCGCTAACTCCTTAATCACCTTAGCGTTTAGTAATTGCTATAGTGATTAAGGGGCTAAGTCCACTCCCCTGCTACCCATCTGGGAGGCCTAACCACCCTCACTTGGGCAACAGCTCACACCCTCTACCCATTGATTGGCACTATGATATACAATATGGGCAAGAGGGAGCACCTATTGATCAGATGTTATTTACGATCAATAGATTTGTATATCCTCAGTTGTAAACAACGCTGTGTAGTGCTCTAACATAGACCTGACCATTTGCTGGATAATGTGTATGAAAACATAATTCCAAATCCTTGAAGTGTCCCACGATTAATAACCCTTTAAAGCATCACACCACTTCCATTGCATCAATAAGCTGGAAGAGCAACATCCCTTGCTTGACGAATACTCACACTTGCTTGTGTCCAGTCTCATACATTGAATAGGATATCTGTGGTGTATAAGGAGCAATTCACTCACTGTTAGATGGGTCTTTTGTGGGTCTTTTCTTCCATGGACGTGTGCTGCCTGTTCTCCAGGATATTCAGAGGTTTGATGAGGAGAGATGGAGCACTACAGGAAAAACTGCTAGAGAGTTGTGTTCCCAATAAAAAAGGTTTAATGGATTAGAGCATAGTACACAAAAAATGAGCCCTGGGGCCCCCACCAACGCGTTTCGAGCTTGCGCTCTTTCTCAAGGTGCATACCCTCTGGCAAATCCCCTTACCTGATATAGGTTCATTTTCCCGCCTTTCCTTGCCACTAACCCGTCGCTCAGTAGCGTCACCAGGAGCGCGCCATGTTGCCATGACGCCCCATGAGTCGCGCCGTCGCGCTGGGTAGAGTGGTGACGTCAGCGCGTCTTTGAACCACAACAACAACTTTATTTCTATCTCCTAACGAACACTAATAAAAAAACTTAAAACAACTTTATTGAACATTTTAATTATTAACAGTATACACTCTCCGTTCTCCACGAAGTGTGTATCTAAGGAAAACCTTATAAAAACAACTACAAAAGTATTAATACAATCCTTGGTAGCGTCATGGCAACATGGCGCGCTCCTGGTGACGCTACTGAGCGACGGGTTAGTGGCGAGGAAAGGCGGGAAAATGAACCTATATCAGGTAAGGGGATTTGCCAGAGGGTATGCACCTTGAGAAAGAGCGCAAGCTCGAAACGCGTTGGTGGGGGCCCCAGGGCTCATTTTTTGTGTACTATGCTCTAATCCATTAAACCTTTTTTATTGGGAACACAACTCTCTAGCAGTTTTTCCTGTAGTGCTCCATCTCTCCTCATCAAACCTCTGTATATCCTCAGTTGAGCTTGCCTGCAACCCTTTTGTCATGTGATGACCCTCTTCTCTCTCACCTTTTGGGAGTTTTTATAAGTAATATGACACTCTCCCTTTCCCCAAAAATTCTGTGGCATTCTCTGTAAAATGCCCTATCGACCTTTATTGGTACTTCCTCTGGTTTATATCTAATGATTCTGGCAGCTATTTTGTACAAAAGTCTTGTAACTGTGCTTGTTTGAGACGTTCTCAGACGCCTATTATCCCCAGATTGTTACAGCATGATTGATTTTCAAGGTCATCCAGTTTGTCTTCTAGCACTTTGTTAACTTTTTGCATCTCCTCCAGAAACTGTTGTACCTCTGATAGATCCGCTTGTAGTGTATTTATTCGGGCCTCTGCTTCTTCGACCCTTCCGACTGTGTGGTTAGTTCCTCTTTTCACTCCTTTATTGATTTTTTTTATCTAATTCTCTGTAATCTATATAATTATATCATAATTATATATTAATTATATAATAATTAATTATATAATTTTGTGCATTGGGATCTTGTCCTGCAACTTGTATATCAGACCCGTCTGTCTCATGGCTTTCCTCTGCCTTCTTGGGACCTTCCCCTCATCTTTCTGTCCTCTCTTGCCTTAATTTCGTAGCCATTGTCTGCTGCTTGGGAAAAGAATTTTCCATAAACCAGGTAACTGTCTAATCTCTGCTAGTTGTGAAAAGGCTGTGAAATTTGCAAAGGCTGAATGATTGCAAGGAGCTATGTAAGTTAGTGTATGTTTATAGGAATCTGCACTTATTTCTTTGCAAATCTGAACCGCATTGGGTGAAGTCTATGGTCATAAGAAAATGTTTGACTTGGAGATACCCTACGATCTCTTTTTATCTCTCTAAGTTCTGGGAAACTTTTAATTTGTGCCTCGGAGAGCATGTACCTTACCCTAGTGATGTTATCTGATTTCTATTCCTGGAAGGATGTCTGTCCCCACCTTTGGGCAAATTTAGGATTATAAAATAGGGGGATCCAACCTGAATTCTTGGAGGGAAGATTATATTTGGATCTGAACTGGTCCCAGAGATAGAGGGAATGCTTAAAATTTGAATGGGACTATCGATCTTATTTAACTACCTGATGGCATTCACGTTGGTCGGTAAGATCAGGGCATTCTCCATGTCAACCCAACCTCTCGTGTTGTTTTTAGAGTTACAGATGAGCAATTGGGCCAGCTGTGATGCTTTTTAATATTTTAATACAGTACATTTAGAAGCACTAAGCCTCCTGTGACAGTGGGACTCTGGAGGACCTGGCCTCGGATCCTTGGTCTCCTGCCCTGCCATATAAATCTGGTTATGCTTGTATACATATGACTTAGGTCTCGGCTCACAACTGAGATCAAAAGAGTATGGAAAAAGTACACCAGCCTGGGTAGCAGGTTCATTTTTACTGCAGCTATTCTGCCAATCCAGGAGATTCAGTACTTGTTTCACGTTTCTAAATTGATCTTGAGGAGCCTCAAAAATCAGAGATAATTAGCTTCATATAGGGACTTATAGGATCTTGTAAGATAAATCCCTAGTTAGAGGAAGGGGTCTTAATGTCATGAAAATCAAAGTTGACATTGAGTAGTATAACTAGGTTCTCTAGTCATTTTTTTTTAAGAACAGCAATTTGATTTGATTGATTTTGAATCCAGAAATTATGCCAATCTGGTCAAGAGTCTGAAACAGGTTAGGCAAGGAGGTAAATAGCTTAGAGATGGTCAGCAGTATGTCATTTGTGAACAATGACAATATTGTTGGACTTTTAACCTTTACAGTGCCAGAGGTCTGGCAGCACCAGTCTGCCACTTGACCTCCTGCATTTTTGGTCATGTCATTTCTTCAGAAGTGATTACATGAGTACCAACGTTCCTCAGGGAATGGAAACAGAACTGAATGGGTCTCCACTTCCAGTTTGATTGGGCCGACTGCTCAGTTGGAGTGGTAAGCTCGATATCACATAGAAAACAAGCATTTTTGGCATGAAGAAGGTGAATTTGACAATTGAACTTTAGTAGTGGATTACTTCCAATAAACAAGGCATGCTGTCTTGTAAGAAAACTGATGCCAGCTTCTGAGTCAGTTAATGTTATTGTTCTTTACTCATTAATCACAAAAAAATAAACCAGCTAAGTTCAATGAAGCAAAGATCTAGTCCATGGAGGAATGACTAAAATGCTAAGCAGCAGAGACGGTCCACAGGCCATGCACATTTGGATTGCTAATTAATATACAAAATCAGCATAGACCCAAGTGGTGAGTGGTTAAAATGTTAAGCAGAAGAGACTCTACCCATTGTTAAATATGTGACTAAAATAATAAGCTGCATAGACCCTGATTTGGTGTGAGAAACTATGTTAGGGTGTCATCAAGTTTTTCTTATTTTTTTATCATTTAACTTTTTTGTTTAATATTATTCAAGAACAGAAGACAAAATGAATTGAATTGCACTATATCCCAGTTCAAATCATGTGAACAAAAAAGTTTGAAAAAAGATTCTAGCAGGGATAACTGTTTGAATACCTCATTAAAAGCTCAATTCAAATGATGAACCATCTTTTATTGATAATAAGGGGCTGGGGGATGGCAATTATTACCACCAGTGCTGTGCTATGACACATCTAGTTGCTATAAAGATATTTGTTATTAGTTGGTGTGGGTGATGAGCGATACCAGGTATGGTATTGTTCAGAAGTACAATGATATGCAAAATAGAAGACAGGTCCAGCATCTTGGGATGCCCCAACATGGGGTTTAACAAAAATCAAAAGTAATAACAGGTAGGTGCGAGACTAAAAAACACAGGTCAGGAAGTAGAATCTCCCTGATGCAGGTGCCTGTTGCACCAAAACGTTGGTTGCTGCCATGACTTCTTTAAGTCATAATGACATTTTTTGCAACCTCTTGACTGTTCTTATACTTTGGTTTCTTTGACTGCATTTTTTTCATTGCTTTCATGTGTTTGTTTAGAAGTACAACCCATGTTTTTTTTTATAATGTCCAGAACTTGATTAATGAGTTTGAATAGGGGGAAATTGTTGGACAAAACCACGTAAAAGTGAATGAGAGACAACATCTTCACAATCCCTCCAACATAAAGCAGATGTGGCCCATTTTTCCAGCATGAAACATCTTTGGGATAAAGGGACATCTATTGATTAATGTACAGTATGCGTCTTTTATTCAGGGTGTTGCATATAGAAGAATGAGCAATTATTTCCCATATTTTTTTCTACATCTATCTAAGAAGCCAATTCCTCCTTGTATTTACTGACCACAGTTTAGTTCAAACCTCTTAGTTATCTGAAAGTATTTAAAGTAGGGAGGTCTTTTGTCACATTTTGGTAAGTATTCATTAAGTCTTGAGGAGAACATTTTAGCATAGAGTAATGTGAATTTTCAAGAATGAGATGAACTTATACTGTAGCGATCACAGTCATTACAGTCCTTTCCATGAATGAGACTCTCATATTTGAGGGGGCAGGAGGGTGCCCTATAACATCCAGATAAACATCCTAAAAGGTGAGGAATAAAGATGTGTTAACTTTTTGACAAAATGTATGAATCTTGCAAAATGTGCCTTTTTTCAGACTTTGAACAATTGAATATTTGCAAATGTTTGCACACACCTGTGATACTGTACCTTGAAAATAAGTATATTTACATATTCAAATTACACATCTCAGGTGGGTTCACAGCTATATCTCCACATGTTGTATAGAGGAGTGTTTTGGGAGGTATATGTCAATGGATACTCTACTAAATAAGACTCTCTCCCTCTCCTTTTCCCTCCAGCAAAACCCATATTTTAGGGTAGATTCTTCTCTAGCAAATTTTACATTTTGAATTCCGCTACCACTTGTCAATCTCGCCCCAACCTGTTTTTCGGCTAAATAGTTCTAGCAAACGTTTTTATGCGAATTTCAAACTTTATTCAAAGTTTGGGCAAACCATAGGTGAAGCGAATTTAGGCAAGTTCACCCATTTCTAGTGAGGGATCAGTTGGAGTGAAAGTTTCCTTAATAACAGTTGTTAGCACAGTCATTCAGCACAGTCTTTTTTAGGTTTGACCGTTTTAATAGCTATAGTACTGTATCTGAACCTCTTCCACGGTTATCTAAATACATTTTACACCTAATCTTGATACAGATTAGGGAGTTTACAATCAGAAAGGTACTGTTTAATGAATGATGTAGTTGTCTTGCTATTGGCTTTATATTAAAAAGAGAGAACTACTGTAGTAGTGGGTGCATTTTTTAACAACCTAATGAGAGTTAAATGTGATATATCTTGATTTTTGTCTAATACTGTAGATGCAATCCTAGATCATATATGGTGAGACCTAAACACGAGTGCAAGGATTCTATCTGCCTTGTTGTTTTTCTCATAGAAAAGCTGGATTGCCCTGTAACAGCCTTTTCAGTGCTATCAGTTAAATGCAAATTAGGATTGTTTCAGACTAACACAAGGGATCAACAGAATTCCTAAGAAGGTCAAGAGATTCTTTAAAGTATCTACTGTAGTTTATCCTGTAGAGTATGTATTTATTTGAGCCTTTTCCTCTTTTCATGGCAGGCTATGCAAGTCAATTTTTCTCTAATTACGGTTCTACAGTATGTGCTTCCCAAATAATGATTCAGTTTCATTGAAAATAATCAGTATCAGCAATATGTAATTCGCTGAAACTTTCAGGGAATTAAGTAGAGTTTGGTTGATCACTTTTTATTTTTGCATTTCAAGTTTATGAAATTGTTTGACAAGCCTGCAAGGGCAAAATTATTTTGTTAAACAAGTCTTAGTTGCTGCATAAATTGGTGAAACTTCAAAAGACTGAGAAATACAGAGCCAGAGAGAGAGCCCTGTTGTGGGGTCTGGATTTCTCAGTCTTGTTAAATTTTGGTGAAAAGTCTTGAATGGGGCTAAAAGGTGTCTGATGTAAAATTTGTCGGGAATGCAAAAATATTATTGCCATAAACACAATAGCTCTGTCAATGTACAGTAATTTCTGCGTTTACGATGTGATTTAGAGTAAGGTGCTTAATAAAGTCTTAACATCTGGTCTAAAATTATTCTAATGAGTTTGTAGATCAGTGAGATTGCTGATGCGCAGATTGTACATCTTTCGCAATTATATACATTTGTGACAATTAGGGATGAGTAACGCTTGTGCATATTTGCTTTATGAGACGCCTCTTTTGTCTGCAACTATATTTTCCCTATAAATTATTTTCTTTCATCTTTAGAATATTGGTCTACAGTCCTTAAAAGCAGTCCTTATTTTCTAGTTAGCACCTAATTATCAACAAAGCAACTCTGGTTAATTAAAATCCATTGTGAAATTCATGTGTTCTAATAGTCTGATTTGCACTTGGTCCATGTAGGCACACAATTAAAAAGCCCTCATATTAAGAGCCCATGTTAAAATTTGACCCAAATGCCAAACAGGTGCAATCTAACAGGTGTACACCTATACAGAACACATTTAATTAAATTAGGAATAGATACACGTACACTCCACCTCTTGAATCCTAATGGTATTGTATGCCCTCACAAAATGCTATTTGCTTTTTTTGTGAACTCAAAATTGAGTTACAAGTCGTAATAATTTAGAGCTACTACTCCCCCTTTGTTAGCCAATTCTAAATCAGCCCCAATGTACAGTACCTTACAGAGTAGCACTTCTTATTAAATATGACCCTCAATGCTCCTAAGTAAAACACTATTGTAATCTTTTCTTTTATGATCCATTTGCAACACATTCAGTGTACTCCTTGCACCCCCTCCTCTATTGCTTTCATGCAAACTACAATAAACGTGTGAAACTGTATTGGTTTGCTTGACAAAAGTTCCTTACATTTGGTAATATGTTTAAGCAGGGCTACAAAAAAATTCTGGGGCCCAGGACGAGTGTTACGATCGCCCCCCCCTCCCATGTCGGCGGTCTGGCGAGCCCCCTCATTTCACACCTTGCGACTACCATCTATTTCCCCCCTCTTCCCATATATTTCTCTCTCCTCAGTCACATTCCCTCTCTTCCTCACTCCCTCTCTCCTCTCACTCTCCCCCCTCCATTAATTACCCCACTCTCACTCAATCCCTCCCCCAGCTCCACGTATTTCTCTCCCCTCCATCTCACTCTTACTCTCTCTCTTCCTCACACACTCCCTCCCTCTCCCCCTCTCTTACACCCCTCTCTCCTCTCACTCTCCCCCTCCATAAGTTACCGCACTCTCACTCAATCCCCCCTCCTCACACTCATTCCCTCCCCCCTCCACACACACACAATACCCCCACAAAATACATGCAAACAAACCCCACACCCTGAATACAAAAAAACTTTCCACCTCCGAAATATATAAGAAAAAAGCCCCACCCCCAAATATATACAAAAACCCTACCCCCCAAATACTTCCCCAAAAAGTCCCCAATCCCCAAATATATACAACCCCCACACCCCCAAATACATACAAAATAAAAATGCCACCCCCCTTATGCAAGCTCCCCCAAATACATACAAAAACATACCCCCAAATACATTCAACCCAACCCTCAACAAGCCCCAAATACATATACAAAAACCCACCCAGCTCCAAATACATATAAAGACCCCCCACCCAGTACCAAATACATAAAAAGACTGCCACCCTGTCCAAAATACATGGCTGTTTTTAAATTACATTTTCGGATTGTTTATGTGTTTAATTTAATTGTTATGTTTGTTAGGCAAAGATGGAGGGAGGAAAAACGAAGCACTAATATCCAGCTGTAAAAACAGCAATGAAAACACAGGAGTACGTTCCCAAATAAAGCTATTTAATGGAAATTCACCTTGATAAAGGACTGTAGAGGTCTGAAACGCGTTGGTGTGTCTTGTAACCTTTTCCTGATCCATTATATAGCTTTATTTGGGAACGTACTCCTGTTTTTTCATGGCTGTTTTTACAGCTGGATATTAGTGCTTCGTTTTTCCTCCCTCCATCTCTGCCTGAAGATCTTCCTACTACAGATGCACACTCAACCCTGGGACACTGGATACATTTCGACTTACTGCTTATGGTGGAAGAAAATTCCCAAGTGAGTTTATTCCATGCTGTCCATGCTTATTGTGTCTGCTTAAAAAGGATGTTTCATCTACTGGTCACCTGCAGGTGTTATTGATATTATCCTTACTGCCTTGCTTTGTGGGATATTATTTAAACCGGGCTGCATCCTTTAAGACATTTCATTACATTATGTATTTAGGGTTGTTTTCCATCTAAATCTATATTGCTCTACAACACGGATTGTCTTGAGAGCACCACACACAATTTTTCTTATGTTTGTTAGGGGTTACATTTCTTTTATTGTTGTGTATTTTTAGGTCTGTTGATTTTTTTTAGTTTGCCAATTGACTGCTATAGTGGCGTATCATGCCCAAATTATATGGGCATGCTGTACCACTGTGCTGATCAATGGGTAGAAGGTGGGGGTACTTGTGCCTGTGTGGGTGGTTAGGCTGACTGGGTGGGTAGTGGAGGAGGGGGGTTAACCCCTTAATTACTATAGCGGTTACTAATCCCTAAGGTGATTAAGGGGTTAGGGTACACTGGATTGTATTATTTTTATTGTTGTATTCCTTCCAACGGAGGACATGGATGCGGAGGATGAGGATGCCCTTCATCCGGGCATGGAAAAGTAGAAGTTTTATTGACTTTATGCTGCTGTATATTGTTTTATTTTGAATGGGCAAATGCACTATTATCCAGATCTGGATAATTGCAATTTTGCCCATTATTGTACTGTAATTAAGGGATAGAGGGTGTGCCCATTCTTTGTCATTGGGCTACCTTTGCTACCAATGACGGCATAAGTAACCACACTGGCAATGAATGGGTGTGTTGTTAAGTATTGTGTTAGTATTGTGTTTTAATTTTTATTGTGGGTAGTGGGGATGGGTGAGGGTGGTTTTTGGTCTGTGGTGGGTGTTTATACATACCGGGTGTGTAGTGGGAGGGGTTAACCCCTTCATTACCTTAGCGATATTAACCGCTACGGTAATGAAGGCATTAACTCATCCCGCAACCCCCACAAAAGGTCTAAACACCCACCATGAGCCAAATACCCCCTTCACCCACCCCCACTACCCACAAAAATCATGGCACTGATAGGTAACCCCTTCATTGTCTTAGCAGTTAGCGCTAAGGTAATGAAGCTGCCAGTAAATGTATTTTTATTGCACCAGATTTATGCCGGGGTGCTGTTATTACGATGCTGGTATTAATGTGTATCAGCTCTGGAGACCCCGGCATCAATCTGATCCAGGAAAAATGCATTTTTTTTCAAAGTCCTGTTCGCAGATCCCATCTCACCACCCTTGGGCTGGCAAGATGAATCTTTGATAAACACACAATCCCAGAGCTCAATTATCTTCTCAGAGCTACTAGAATAGTGTGATTTAAAAAAAATGCGATTTGCAGATGTTTTGCTGTTCCCGTGCGGTGTGTTTGGCCGGGAGCGAGGAATCGCAAAAAAAGGCCTTCCCCGTACGATTTAACCAACTCATCGAGGCTTTCTGAATAGCTACCTAACACATCCTTGATGTGTTGATTATCGAAGCTACTAGACTGAGGCCCTATCTATTAAAGTTATATTACAAACTGTCCTTCAGCTGTTCTCCTCCTCAGTATCTGACTAAACACCTATGGTACCTACGATTTTGCTATCATCTCTCATCTAACACTGACATCCCTCTAACTTTAGCACCATTACTGTACATATCTGACATTTTCTAATTGCTGAACCAATTATCAACATAGCTTGGTATTGATTGCAAACTATTGTAGGATTTCCTACCTTCTCTCCACCCCGGAGAGAACCTTTAGGTGTTTGACTTTTCCCCTAGTGCACTTACCTTTCCACCTCATTTAGGTTGAGCGGGTATCACCATTTTTTGTCTTGTTTGGTTCTCATGTAGGATTTCTCATTGGGAAGCAGTTTGTCTTACTGATTCTATACACTGGTTCAGGTTCTCCAAATCGCTTTCACTCAGATTCACTAATTTAAATTGATAATTTACAGCTGTTACTGTATGTTCTTCTGTGCTACCAGATACCACAATTTGATATCTGCCTATTCCAAACTATTCTGTCCATCTTCATTATTGTATAGAGAGGCAACATTCAAATAAACCAGGCAAATTTATTTTCAACAAACATTCTTTTCTCACTGAGGTCTACATTATAAATGCTGATTTTTGTTTGCACAAATTGAACTAATTGCTACAAAAGTCAAATATTGATATGACTTTGCTGTACATGGTAAGCAGTGGAACTGCATTGGTAATGAATGGCTTAATCTTTTCCTAACTATCACATTCAGCATGTTTCTGGAGACTGCTTTTCATTAAATGAATATTTCCTTACTGTATAACCATGATTGCTGAAATCGTACAGTGTATTGTGGCAATTTATCTACAGTATGTACTCTGCTTTGCAGAAATATGAATATATGTTTAAAGAGTCTGATTGTAAGCCCTTTCAAGCAAATATATGCACCACAGTATGTATATTAATAAATTATTATGCCAGCTAATTGGGCTTATTCGAAAATTGTGACTTTGAAACTTTGCATCTGAATCTAAACCAATAAGGCAACATATTATTCCTATAAAGATTATCATTAATTTACATTATAGGCTAAAGCAGTAAAATTCAGGGCATTATTGAAAACCCTGCTCTCTGATTGGTTAACATTCCGGGCTTTATCCACAGTAATGCCCTGAATTTCAGCAGTTTGCAAAATGCAGTTTGCAATCTTTTTATTTCCAGTCAATCAGCTTTCAGAACAGCTGAGACGGGCAGGGGATTGGTTTGAATTAAGTAAAAGCTTTGAGACATGGTAGGGGATTGGTCAAAAAGTATCAGCCACGGTTTGACTCCTCCCCCTCCCGAGCTGACTGAGATTTTCTGAGCAGATCCAGTTGAATTGGAGGGGGGGGGGGGGAGAGACTGCAAAGAAGTAAGTGTGTTGTGTATAGAGGTGCAGTGTTGTGTGTGTGTGTGTGTGTGTGGGGGGGGGGGGGTGTAGAGGTGCTGTGTTGTGCTGTGTTGTGTGTAGAGCTGGGGGGGAGAGCAAAGTTTAGTAAGTGGCTGCATTTTTTATTGTGGCTGCAGTGTGTGTGTGTTGTGCTGTTGTATGTGTAGCAGCAGTTTGTGTGAGTGTAGAGCTGATGTGTGTGTGTGTATTTAGAGCTACTCTCTCTGTGTGTGTGTGTGTTTGTGTGTGTCAGTAGCAGTGTTTATGGGTGTAGCATGTGTGTGTGTGTGTAGAGCTGCTGTGTGTGTAGAGCTGCTGCTGTGTGTGTAGAGGTGCTGTGTAGTGAGTGTAGAGGACGTGCTTTGTTGTATGTCTAGAGCTCCAGTATGTGTGTAGAGGCACTGTGTTGTGTGTGCTGTTGTGTGTGTGTGTGTGTGTGTGTGTGTGTGTGTGTGTGTGTGTGTGTGTGTGTGTGTGTGTGTGTGTGTGTGTGTGTGTGTGTGTGTGTGTGTGTAGCAGCAGTTTGTGTGTGAGCTGCTGTGTGTGTGTGTGTGTGTGTACACAGAGGAGGCGGCAGTGTGTGGATATAGATATCTGCAGTGTAAGAGTATATAGAGGTGGTTTCATGTATTTACCATTTTATTTTAATAAAAAAAATCTATTTAACTATACAAAAGTGTCTATTTTTATTAAATAAGCCTATATTTAGCCTATAATAGTAATAATCCCCTCAAAAGAGGGCATTATTGGCCAGTAATGCCCTGTTCTGAGGGGATTATTACTTAATTATACCGTATACTGTAATTTCTCTTACAATTGGAAAGAAATGAATTTAAGTCGTTTCTCTGGAATCTCAGCATAGGAGCTCCTTGAGTCACTTGACCAAATTGGCTTGGTCCCCTCTACCTGCCTTGGACACTGTATGTGAGCAGTAGCTTTGTTTAACTCTGAACAACTAACAGCAAAAGCAGAGAGACAAAGTAAGAAATGCATATTACAGTGTGTGTGTGCTTGTGAGGGTAAACCAGTGCTGATTTAACATGAAAAACAAAGATTACATGTTTAGTAGCTTCGTAGCTCAATTATTGTGCTGAAAAATTGGGCTGGCAACTGTTATATTAGATGAAACGATATAAAGTTTACATTGTTCCTTAGCTTTAAGTACCATACTTTCTTCATACTCCTAAACTGCGTCAACCAAAAAGTATACTAAAGTTACAAGACAAAAAAGTATGATAGGTACTGGGTCTGGTGTAGAGTATAGGAATGTTACATATAGATAAAGGGATAGATCCAAAAAGCTAATTACATGCAAAAACAATGGCCATTGATAAGTGTATGCTTATGTAACGGTATTTCTGGCCCGGCCTGACCCACCCAATCTCACATTGGCCCCTGTGGTCTAACCGGTCCCCATTACAGTGTGGTAGTGTCTGGTGGTGCACCTGTTGGCAACAGGACTCCTGAGTCTCCCGCATGATGGTGTGTGGGGAGGACCCGTCCAGACAGGCAGCTGAGGTAGTGTGCTGAGTCCTACCTAGTTCCAGTGCAGCGCCTCCACCTCATCGGGGTCCCTTCGGTCACTTGGGGATGGTCCTGGCGAGGAACTCCTCTGTGGTGCTCCTCTCTGTACATTCACTCCACACATGTACACAAGAGGGTTTGTAATTAAGAGCATCTTTATTGCTTGAGGTGGGCTAGCTGCCCCTCGCAGTAGTTTCTCTAGCCACTCATTGTCCCTCAGTGCTTCCCTTTGAAAGGTGTAATTCTCCTTTAATAGGGATTCCCTATCCCAGCCGGGATGTCTTTACCCTGTGCCAGGTCCCTGGACACAGTCTTCCTGCTCAGCTACTATAACATAACTCTTCTCAGAACTATTCAGAACTCAGGAGTCAGATAGAACTCTGGAAGGACTACTAGAACTGGACTAACTTTTAGACACAGTGCTGTGCCTTATGTACACTCTGGAAGCTGACACACCTCTGACATCACTAACCATGGAGTCAGAGCATGTGACCACTCCCATCCATACACAGGGCACCCCACCAGGGTGTGAGGGCAAATCTCCATAATTACTGCTGGCATGCCCACAACTTACCAGGCCTTACTGTCAGCAGGAGAGATGACTGTAGCCATTTTACATGACCGCTACATTTAATTTCACACTATTGTAGCACAACGTTGTTTAAACTTCCAACATTGGGATATTAGGTATGCTTTAGCATTACTTCCATTCAGACCCTAAAAAAGAGCAATGATGGTCACGTAGAAGAGAAGGAGAAGAAGCAGGTGGAGGAAGACTACTTTAGTAAAGTATAATTGACTTATACTATATACCTCCCCAAAACACTGCTCTATATGACACATCCTATTTCTGGTATGTTCACAGGTATCTTCCTAGGTAATGTATACAGGAGTGTGTTGAGAAGTACTCTGTGCAAGTCAACGGATGCTCTACTAAAAGAAGTTGAGTCAATCTCCCCTTCAGCTCTTTTTCAGGGTCTGAATGGGAGTAAACCTAAGATTAGATATGACTTAACTAAGATAACGTTACAGAATTTAGAGGATAGCTATTCTAAGCGGGAACACCTCTTTTGCACCTCATTATCAATGACCATTATAGATAACGCAATGCTCTTTCCGGGAGAAAAATGACTTAATGTTACATTATTAGTCTTTGAAGATATGCGGTAAGGCTTAACACGCCGTAGAATTATATGAACATAATGTTAAGTCACTTGTTGGAGATTTGGAGTTCTGGTATTGAAAAGAACATCACTGAAAAATCTTAGAAAGATTTGTTTAAGAGATGGATACAATATACATGATCACAGGATCCTGAGCAGTGTGTAAGACTGAGCATACAATGCTGCATGCAACACATTTTCTGTTAAATACATGGTTCTTTATAAGATTTTTTTGCATGCAGAGTGGCTATATTTGTATAACTGTAATGATCGGGGTTCACTGCCAGGAGCATTGTCCTCTTCTTTTCTAAACTACTGTACTTAATATAGTTTGTAATACAGTAGAAATAGTTTTCCTTAAATTGGCCATTTCCAGAGTTAATGATCTGTTTATTAAAGCATTAGCAACTCTTGGCTTTGCCTCATGCTGGCAATTAACAAGCTCTATCATTAACTGCTGGTAACCATTAATTTTGTGTACTGTATTAAATAATTATAGTGCTGTGAAAAGTAAATGTACTGTGTACGTTCTGGTGAGGTCTTCAAACTTCAAACAGTGATTGAATGACAGGTACTTTGCACGGAAGCACACCGTCAAACACATTTTATGAGCTAAATTACTGTGAAAAATACACATAAATAATTAGTTAAACTTCTGATTGCATCCTAATTTCACTGCTCTGATTATTTCACTACTAAACTCCTCCTTGCTTACAATCATTTCTAATATAGATGTAGCCCCGGTAAGAAATGGGGGCTATATGTCTTTCTCCTACTGGTGTAAGTCCTGCTAAGGGCAGGCCACCAGTAGTTATCATGGGTTTCCCCCGCTTCAAGCCCTGCCGTGATTGGTGGAGGTAGGCCACTGACTCTGTGTGCAGGCATGAGACACAGGGGAGGGCCTGCTGACATCATGAGGGGTGGGGCTGACTAAACTTAGTCCTGCCTGTTCCTGTAAGTGACAAGCAGTTCTGTCCTGGGAGCTGGAGGTGTTGGAGGAGTTTTGTCCTGGGAGCAGAGAGTGCTGGAGTGTCCGACCTGAGAGGCCATGTTTAGAGTGACACCTGTGCTTGGAGAGGAGGCAGAAGACCAGCCTGTTTAGAGCTGATAAAACTATACTGTAGGTGGACCAATGCCCCTCACCCTGCTCGGGGGTGAGGGGGGGGATCTTGCCTCACCCAGAGGGTATACCCTTGGGGTGGGGGTCGGGGGTATTGAAGCCCCATACAGCCCATCCTGCAGGGGTACAGCCTGGAGGAGAAGGAGAGGAGGACAAGACCATGTACACTGCATATGACCTGCTGCTGTGTGCTGCTAATGATCTGCTGTACATAATAAAGAGACATTGCTGCTTTTATATCAAAGACTGTGTGTGAGACTGAAATCTCTCGCCCTGAGACCAGGGCTTATCTGGGAGGATTTCACCTTTTCCCTTAAGGCTCGCCAGAGATGGAGGCGCTGCACCGTTGCTAGAGAAGATGGAGGCATATACCCCAGAAGCCTGTCCCTGTTATCCCCAATACCATCGCGGGAGACTCTGGCCCTCCTGTTCCTCACAGGTACGCACCACCATAGTACATGTAGCCAGCCCTCACTACTCCCTAGGGGTCCAGTCTGCGACCGGGGGGGGGGGGGGAACATGGGTTACATAGAAAAGGTTAAACATTCAGTCCATCTGTAAATCTTTTTGACCTAATTACACATTTTATTAACAAACAATTTAGTGGCATTTTAATTGGTAAAATTATTTTTACAGAGATAATTGCCAAAAATGGTGGCTTACATGCAACAGGTATGTGGCAAAAGCAATGCAGAATCTTAAACATGTACAGTACTGTAATTACGTTAATTGATACTTAGAAACTTTGAAGTCTGTACAACTTTACCTTTGAGGCAGCCTCTGTGTGGGTACAGAATAGCCTGTAGTTATTTTACCTATAGTACAATCAGGGGGAATAAATAAACGAGCGTTATTTGTTTATTTTCCTGTATGGCTTTTATTTTTTCCTTCTTTTGTATGCAAAGTCTATACATGTTTTTCCCATACAGACAGCAAAGCCTCTTGTACTGAATTTATAGTAACTGAAGTCCATGAAAGCAAGAATTTATATCCAAAGAACGTAAATGAGCTCATCACAAATGCACTCAAGAGTTTAGAGCCTTTAATTTGTAGACATGGGCATATGAGTAGGGAAAACAAAACGAGAACATGTTAAAGTTGCTTAATCTTGTGTATTTTTGGCAATACTCACATCTGCAGCTCTTACGTTACAGCTACTGTATCACACAAATGTTAGAACTATTGACAATTAGTGGCTATTCCTTAACCTGTAACCTACTTTTGTGACATTCTTGACCCAATGAGGAAGCACAGGTAAGTGCATAATAACAATCTACACAGTTTCTTGTGTCCAGTGCCCACAGAGGCAGATGGACTTAGAAATTACTCTATATGTGATTATTAATAGACTTTGCACTTGTATCTCTGGGATAGTGCACAATATCTGATTATAATAAAATAGGGCATATTTATTAAAGTCTCCAGCTGCAAAGCTGGGGCTGAACCAGTACAAAAGAAGGGCAGCAGATTTATCAATGGGAAAAAAAACTATAACATAGTTACAGTACATAGTAGATAAGGTTGAAAAATGACATGCGTCCATCAAGTTTAACCTATGCTACATTTTCGGGACATATACTTTATCCTATATGCGTACTTACAGTGTATTGATTGAAAGGAAGGCAAACAAAAAACCCCAGTGAAATATCCTCCAATGATATCTCATAAGGGGAAAAATAAATTATTTCCTGACTCCAAAACTGGCAATCAGATCAACATCCTTCCCATGTATACTTATTTGTTATATTCCTGCATACCTTTCCTTTATAAAAATATGTCCAACTTTTTTTTTTTAACAAATCTATTGTATCTGCCATCACAGTCTCCATGGGTAATGAATTCCACATTTTAACTGCCCTTACTGTAAAGCACCCTTTCCTTTGTTGCTGGTGAAATCTCCTTTCCTCCAACATTAAGGGATGCCCCCGAGTCCTTTGTACTGACCTTGGGATGAATAGTTCTTTTGAAAGCTCCTTGTATTGTCCCCAAATATATTTGTATATAGTTATCATATCCTCTCTTAGACGCCTCTTTTCTAATGTAAATAAATCTAATATAGCTACCCTCTCATCATAAGTTAGATTGTCCATCCCCTTTATTCATTTGTGGCTCTTCTCTGCACTCAGTCTAGTTCTATAATGTATTTTCTAAGGGGTGGTGCCCAAAATTTGACTCCATATTCAAGGTGTGGTCTTACTAATTCTTTAAAAAGGGGACCATCCATTGCCCATTAAATGCAAGATAAGATCTTGTTTGCCTTTGCAGCTACTAAATCCTTCTAAATCAAGGATTCCTCAAATTTATCCCCATTTAATTTGTAAGTCACCTGTTTATTCTTGCTTCCCAAATGCATAACCTTACATGTATTTGTATTTAACCTCATCTGCCATTTACCTGCCCAAGTTTCGAGTCTCTCCAAGTCCTTCTGGAGAGAAATTACATCCTGCTCTGATTCTACTACCTTATATAATTTTGTGTCATCAGCAAATATGGAGACTTTGCTTTCTATGCCAACCTCAAGGCATTCATTAACAAGTTAAAAAGCAAAGTAGATGAGGTTGAAAAAAGACGTGCGTTCATCAAGTTCAACCTACAGTATGCTAAATTTAGTTTACGGATACTTTATCTTATATCCGTATTTCTAGTATATTGATCCAGAGGAAGGCAAACCAAAAAAACAATTGAAATATCATCCAATGATATCTCATAGGGTAAAAATAACTTCCTTCCTGACTCCAATAATTGGCAATCAGATTACTCCCTGGATCAACATTCTTTCCATATTTACTTATTTGTTATATTCCTGTATAGCTTTCCTTTCTAAAAAGATTTCCAACCTTTTTTTAACAAATCTATTGTATCTGCCATCACAGTCTCCATGGGTAATGAATTCCACATTTTAACTGCCCTTACTGTAAAGAATCCAATCAAGGATTGACAACCTTTTGTCCAGTATAATTTCTAAGTAGTCTGTTTAATCTTGTTTCCTAAATGCATAACCTTACATTTCTATGCACTCAGCCTCATCTGCACTAGACATGATCTGTGTTGTTTACATTAAAGCTGCAGTTCAGTCTTTTTTTTTTTTTTTTAATTTATTTTTTTACTTCAATAGTTTCATGTGTGCAATCTCTAATTACCTAAAGAACTGTATAGCTGCAGGTCAATTCGTTCTCCGTGTATTCATAGGCGGAATTTGGTGACATAATTAGTGAAGGGATCTGTTTTTCTTCTGCTTCTGTCTCTCAGTGGAAGCTCATGAATATTCATGAGCACTCCTGCACTGACATGTGCTAGAGGGAGGGCAGGGCTGACAGAGGGGTGTGCCAGGGCTTGTGACAGGACATGAAGGGGCAGTGCCTTAGCAAATGGCTGTTAAAATAGAATACAAGAAAATTGGTCTTTCAAAGTTGTTTTTTTTAAAACAGAAAATGCTAAAAGTATTTTTTCTTACTACAGAACTGATTTATTAAAAAAAACACACATGCAGGATATTGACTGAACTGCAGCTTTAATTAGGAGTGTCTATTGCATTCACTCTAATCACACAGACTCACTGTGCCTGTTTATCACCTTTATACCTCTCACCTTCCCTCCTCATATATTTTATTTATTCATTGATGCACCTTATCTTCCTATGTATTCATAAATGTTATGTTTTATATCTCAACTAATGTAGATGAATCAGAGTACTATGGATTTTTATGAAGCAAAATGTATTGTGCCAAAAAAAGCCCCACAAAGATTCAGCCTGTTAACTGGCCTTTATCAAGTGTATATCTCTACATGTGTCATACCAACAGTAATATTCATCATTGATATTTTTTATTGTACTGTCCTGAAACATCTACTATATTGAGTGTGCACACAGCTAAAATATATCTTAGGGATTTTCCCTGTGCTGTAGTTTATATTGATATTTATACCTGTATGTCTAGCACCTTCTACACTTCTATAACATGTCCTAGAGTGTTATTTCACTTAATTGAACTCATCTGCCATTTACAGTACCTGCCAAGTTTCCAGTCTATCCAAATCCTTCTGGAGAGAAATTACACTCTGCTCTGATTTTACTACTTTACACAGTTAAAAAGTAGGCGTCCCAGTACTGATCACTGAGGTACTCAATCAAAACTTTAGCCCAACTTGAAAATATTCCATTTATGACAACTCTCTGTTTTTCCTTCAACCAGTTTTTGATCCAGAAGCAAATATTTTTAACGATTCCAATTTCCTTTATTTTGTAAACTAACCTTGTGTGGAACCGTATCAAAGGCATTTGCAAAATCTAAGTAGACCTCATCAACTGCATTACCCTGGTCTAAATTCCTCCTTGCTTACTATTACTAATAATTTTGTTATAAATTAAGTATTCTTTTTAATATTAACCCATACTAAACCTTCAAGTAGCCTTCCAACTATAATGTTACCCTTAGAGGTCTGTAATTCCCCGGTATTGATCTAGCTCCCCATTTAAATATAGGCATCACAGCTGCTTTACGCCAATCTTGTGGTACTGAGCCTGTGGAAATGGAATCCTTAAATATTAAATGTAATGGTTTAGCTATTAATTAGCTTATCTCCTTAAAGCAGCAGTCCAGATTGCATGTCTTCCTTTTTTGTTAGTGTTATGGTTTGAAGAAAGGGGTCTCCGGATTTGAACCAAATTAATTTCAACTCCGGAGAACTCCCTGCTTACCGAGATACTTACGAGATAATTAACACTATATGTTACGAGATACTTAACACTATACTTAACACTGGCTGGAATGTGTATGCCAAAAGAATTGGTGGCTTACACGTCCCACAGTGGCATCATTCCTTGCAGCTTCCTATTGACCCACGTGACCAGGACCTTTAAACTTGTTTAAGATACTGGAACCTCCTACAGAGGTAAGTATCTCAGGATGCAGGGGGGGGGGGGAGCTAAAATTAATGGTGGTCAGCTCCGAAGACACCCTGATTCAAATCTATAAGAAACAAAAACACCCATAAAGCAAGAAATGCAACCTGGACTGTCACTTTAAGGACCCCCAGGTGCTTAATTTACTTTAATTTCATCAAGCCGCCTATGCACGGTTTCCTCAGTTAACCAATTGCTCTGTAATATAGAGATTGTGGCTTCCTCCTGATGCAATAATTTTGCAATTGACTCCTGCTTGGTAATTATAGAGGCAAATAATGTATTTAATACAGTACCTTCTTTATCTTTATCTCCAATAATTTGCCTGCCCATCTGACACTGAAAGGGTCCTACATTTTCTTTTCCAATGTTTTTGTTACTAAAGTACTTAAAGAACTTTTAAGGGTTGATATTACTTTCTATTGCAATCCTTTTTTTCGTTTTCAAATCTTTATAATCTGATTGCCCTTTTGCAATTTTTATTACATTCCTTGTAATTTTTATATGATGCTTTTGTCCATTCTAAATTTAAGAATCTAAATACCTGTCTCTTCTTTTCTATTTCCTCCTCTACCTGTTTACTTAGCCACATTACTTTTGAATTGTTTCATTGTGATTTGTTTACTTTCATAAATATGGTGGTGATTTTTTTTTCCCACTGATTTTGCCCAGTTTTGCAGATGGAAGACTTTAGTTAATAGACCCCAATTATATTAATTAAACCATTTTGGACATATTTACATACATAGTTGTGATTGGAGGGGGTAACCCGGCTCTATAATAAAGGTCTAGTCTGTTTTGGTTACCCCTGCTCCATGTATAAGGGTCCAAGAGAGTTAGCTCTTGGGCCCTGTAACATTGTATTACTGCATTATACTGTCTGTAATAAAACCATTTGTTGTGTTTTTCCCTTTCCGGTATGCCAGCATTTCAATCCTTTAGTGGGGACCTTTCAATACTTAAGCTAGCTTTACAATTTAGTGCACTATAGCTGTATTATCACCAGTGAGCTTTCACTCTATTGCATTATATTTTGCATAGCCTTTTTTGGCATATATTTGTGCATGACCAGTCCACCGTTACCTGTATTTATGTTATGCTTTTTAACCTTGTTATTGCTGAACCAGGGGGCTGACTATTCAGTCATTGATTGCTCATTACTGCTAATTAGCAGATAGGTAGGATCTCTACCTTCCCCCCTTGATTTCAGTTAAAGTATTTTGTATTTTTGTCTGTTATGTGTGTTGTTTTACCACTGTCAGTTGTTTATTGATTTCAACGATTTTGACACTTATTTTAACCAATACAATTAAAGCATTTTAATTTTAAATTTATCACCATTTCATTATCACCTATAACGAGTGCTGCCCTGAGGGTGTCTTTGTTTCCCATTAATTATCCGGTATGCCAGCAAGCAGGGATTTCTAGGGTATGAGTTTCAAGTTTTTTTTTTTTGCGGAGGAACTATTGACAGAATGTACCTAGGAGGTTGGTGTCTGGAGTTGCCAGTTGCCCCATAAATGTACCTGGAAATCATGCCTGATTCTCGGAAACATGTAGGCACATTGTCCCGGCAATATCTCCCCTTGAAAACGCAAGTGCGACTCACCACTAGGGTACCCTGCTTCAGCAAAGCCCAGAAAGGAGAATGAGGCACAGGGATAAACATGTATTCTTGTAGCTGAGAGAATCCCTAGGGTAAGGGGAGTACCCCAGCTAGTGCCAAGGTGACCCACAACCCGTATAGAGTTTATGAGTGCCCCAACCGTATATAAGGTTGGGGGGGGACTCCGAGAGTCAGTTCAAGGGAAGGTATGTGGGGAATAAGGCAGACAATTTAACCGACAACATTTTCCCCTTTTACTGTATGTCCCCTATACCCAGAGACTCAGAGTGTATTAAAATATACTTTAATGCAGTGCAATGTGTTTAAACATTTGGAACCGTTGTCCAAACAGGGAGCCTGTGCAAACCCATAGGCACCGGTATGTCTGCTGGACATCAGAGTTCAAAGCAGCAAGAGGATGCCCAGACGTGTGGACAGAATTTGGTGGAGTACTAGGTACGAAAATCAATGGCAGTCATCCGGGATGCCAATTGTTCTACCAGACCTAGAGGAGTGAGGGGCATTGGGATGGCTGTGGGGGTTTGTGGCAGACTTGAGCAGGCCCTTAAGCTGTTTCGAATTTCCCGCTGACCAGGCTTTTCATGCCGTCTCGGCACTGATTGGTTGCTTGGGAAAGGTCCCATGCGCTTATTGGCTGTCTGCTCTGCTTCTATATTATGAATTAAGCAGAGAATACTATAAGAAGCCCTTAGCCAATCAGATTGTGAGTTTCCCTTGAGTCTGAGCTGAAAGCGCGAGGGTGGGCTTTTCAAAGATGCTCTGTTTCTAATAGCAAAGCAACCGGCTTCGATTTCAAGCCTGAAAAGCCTGCTTGTCAAAAACTAAGGGGGCTATGCACTAAGCTCAATGGCTTTGCGTTCTGATTTGGCCAAAAAACAGGTTCGTTTAAAAGTGAGGCCGGGGCCGCGATTCACTAAGGCCTTGAGCCATTTTTTAATGTACCTGCTCAAAATAGCTCAAACACCCACAGCGTACGTGTTGCTTTTATTCCCCTGCTAGCGTTCTTAAACTTTACGTACGCTAGCTGATAGAAAAAAAAGCCGCCTGTAACATTTGAATGGAGATTCTGTATCTCCATGCAAGGCTGTTACAGGCGATCATACTGCACCGACACACTTTATTCGAGCAAATACCCTGTATGTACCTGGCAGATACCTGGAATGCGCCGCTCCTCACCTCTGACAAGCCCCGTTGCGTTTGCCTTCCCAGCCTGGGTTCATGCCTGGCTGACGGGCGGCTGATCTGTTAAATGATAATGATTAGGATTTAATAGGCTGCAATGCTTCGCGTGTCTACCAGATGGCATAAATTCATGAATTGTAATGCAGTATATATATATATACTGTGCAGTATTGCAGCCAGCGGGAATAAAATGCTTCAATCCCTGCCTGGAAAATACCTCAATGCACTCGGGCAGAAAACAGTCACAAACCTCAATACACCCGGGTATACCCGAATTCGTGGGACTAGCCGAGCTCGAATAAAGTGTGTCGCCAGCGTACGCTAAATAAATACATTTTAATAATAGTGTACATGAGCAGGGGGTCTCTGGAGCTGAACCGCATTGGTTTCAGGTCCGAGGACCCACTACTTCAGGAGATATAGGCCCCGTTATGGGGTGCCGGTATCCCCTGCACTTGAAAGCTCCCGCGTCACGTGACCGGGTTATTTAAATTCTGCAGGGGATACCGGCACCCCATAAAGGGGCCTGTATCTCCTGAAGTAGGGGGTCCCCGAGGCTGAAACCAATGCGGTTCAGCTCAGGAGACCCCCTGCACATCTACACTAGTATTAAAACACACATAACAATAGCCGCTATGGTAATGAAGCTGCTTTAATGTATTTTTAATAATAGTGTGCGGGAGCAAGAGGTCCCCTGAGCTGAACCGCATTGATTTCTGCCTCAGAGACCCCCTGCTTCCCGAGTTACAGGCCCCAGTATGGAGCATCGGGTGCCAGTGTCGCCGCCATCTTTATAGCGTCCAAGACGCGACTTGGGCTCTATAAAGATGGCGTCCACACTGGAACTGATGCCCCAAACCAGGGCCTGTAACTCGAGAAGCAGGGGGTCTCTGAGGCAGAAATCAATGCGGTTCAGCTCAGGGGACCTCCTGCTCCCGCACACTATTATTAAAATTTACATAAATGCAGCTTCATTACCTTAGCGAATAGCCGCTAAGGCAATGAAGGGGTTAAGGCACATTAGCATGTTTATTGTGGACAATTGCCCCCAATAAACAACACACATCCCCCCCGCCCCCTAACACATACAGTACTGTAATGGGCAAAATTACTATTATCCACATATGGACAATAATGCATTTGCCCATTTTAAATACATATAAATTACAATAAATACAGTCAATATATATGACACTTACCTTTTACAGGCACTCACAATGAAGGCCGTCTTCATCCTCATCTTTATCCTGCCCATGCCCCTCCGGTGCTGCAAAACATGCACAACAATCACAATAGCCCCCTTACCCCTTAATCACCATAGCAGTTATTAACCGCTACAGTCATTAAAGGGTTAACCCACCCTCACCCACCACTCGGGAGGCCTACATACCCTCCCCCACTAACCCCCCAACCCATGAGGCCTAACCACCCTCACCCACTACCCAGCCGGGAGGCCTACCCACATACCCTTGGGGCCAATACCCCCTTTCCCCACCCCCAGTACCCACAATAAAAACAATACACTGCCCCACAATAAACATCATTCTATTTATTAAATACATAACCCACCCCCTGTGCCCCTCCCCATAAATACATGATTTATTCTTCTACATACAGGGTTCATACCCCAGGCCCACGTGAGTCCCCGGTGGGCCTGACGGGTCACCTCACAGACCTACAGGTTACCAGCAACTTGTTTCATACAGGTTCTGGAGGCCTGTTGGTGGGTCCCGCCAGGCACCATGGCCCACCAGGTGGTCTCCGCGGGTCATCGTGGGCCACAATTTGGTCCCCACGGTAGGCCCGCAGATGTCTGGGAGCCCCGAGTCAAACCCACAGGTGTCTGAGGGACCTCGGGTCGTTCCCACGGCGGTCTGGGGACCCACGGGTGGGCACTACGGGTCCGCGGTGCCCCCACAGATGTGGGGCCACCGGTTCTTCCCCGCAGGAGTCCCCCGTGGACCACGCAGCCTGATACCCGTGAAAAGCCCAAGGATACCTCAGGAGGTCTCCAGAAGTCTCACCCAGACCAAAGGAACCAACCCTGTATGTAAAAAAAATAAACCTGACCTATACATTCAATACATCACTCCCACCCCCCACCTCCAACACATACTGTACAGCACAATAATGTGCAAAATAACTATTATCCAGATATGGATAATAGATTATTTGCCCATTATGAAACACATAAAACATGCATAAATCAAAACATGAATTTT
The DNA here is from genome assembly GCF_040206685.1 of Ascaphus truei. Lineage (NCBI taxonomy): Eukaryota > Metazoa > Chordata > Amphibia > Anura > Ascaphidae > Ascaphus > Ascaphus truei. Next base: position 335,240,008 of record NC_134483.1, on the reverse strand, counting down.
TAATCTTAAAATCACCACATTGCATGTTACAATAAATCCAGCATCGATTGTAAATATAACTCAACAGACCAGCAGCTACACAAATGTATATGAAATGTCACACAATTGCATTGAGTGTGTACACTGGCGACACACTTTATTCGAGCTCGGCTAGTCCCACGAATTCGGGTATACCCGGGTGTATTGAGGTTTGTGACTGTTTTCTGCCCGAGTGCATTGGGTTATTTTCCAGGCAGGGATTGAAGCATTTTATTCCCGCTGGCTGCAATACTGCACAGTATATATATATATATATATATATACTGCATTACAATTCATGAATTTATGCCATCTGGTAGACACGCGAAGCATTGCAGCCTATTAAATCCTAATCATTATCATTTAACAGATCAGCCGCCCGTCAGCCAGGCATGAACCCAGGCTGGGAAGGCAAACGCAACGGGGCTTGTCAGAGGTGAGGAGCGGCGCATTCCAGGTATCTGCCAGGTACATACTGGGAGCACGCTGCCTTGGGGTCACACTCGACTCCTCTCTCACATTTGCCCCTCACATTCAAAACATTTCTAAAACCTGTCGCTTTTTCCTCCGCAATATAACAAAGATACGCCCTTTCCTCTGTTGCTCGACTGCTAAAACTCTGACTCAGGCCCTCATTCTCTCCCGTCTTGATTACTGTAACCTCCTGCTGTCCGGCCTTCCTGCCTCTCACCTGTCTCCCCTACAATCTATCCTTAACGCTGCTGCCAGAATCACTCTACTCTTTCCTAGATCTGTCTCAACATCTCCCCTCATGAAATCCCTCTCCTGGCTTCCGATCAAATCCCGCATCTCACACTCCATTCTTCTCCTCACTTTTAAAGCTTTACACTCTTCTGCCCCTCCTTACATCTCAGCCCTAATTTCTCGTTATGCACCATCCAGACTCTTGCGTTCTTCTCAAGGATGTCTTCTTTCTACCCCCTTTGTATCTAAAGCCCTCTCCCGCCTTAAACCTTTTTCATTGACTGCCCCTTACCTCTGGAATGCCCTTCCCCTCAGTACCCGACTAGCACCCTCTCTATCCACCTTTAAGACCCACCTTAAGACACACTTGCTTAAAGAAGCATATGAATAGGACTGTGGCTATTCTGAACACATGGCACATAAAGCTTGGCCCCCTGCAGATGCACTTACCAGAACTCCCTCCTACTGTCTCTGTACGTTCTCCCTACCTACCAATTAGACTGTAAGCTCCTCGGAGCAGGGACTCCTCTTCCTTAATGTCTAAAGCACTTATTCCCACGATCTGTTATTTATATTATCTGTTATTTATTGGATTACCACATGTATTACTGCTGTGAAGCGCTATGTACATTAATGGCGCTATATAAATAAAGACATACAATACAATACAATAACATTATTGGAAGCATGTGCAAATTACATCTAGAGCATATCTAGCGAGCATCTGGTCCTTCACTTAAATTCTGTTGATTCAATTTGGATCATGAAATCTATTAAAGCTGTGGCATTGTTTCCAAAAGATTAGCAGGTGTTCTGTGTGCAAAAATGTAAAAGACTGCAGTCATCATTAGTTGTTATTTCTTTGACAGCTAAATTCTGAAACAATATGTATCAATTATAGTCTAAGATATAAAACATATAATTTATTTGAGTTTGAAATTTGTTTAAAAATCTGAGATTACTATTTAAGAATGGATCCATATTGATCAGACATTAAAAAGTTATGGTGGGTAGAAAAAGTGACAAAACCCCTCCACTGTACGGTAAATACAAATACCTTGTGGGACATTTGCACTTCTCAGACAGGTCTGCAACCCTGTAATCCCCTATTATCACTTAACATACAGTACACTGCTTCCACTGCAGCCAGGGATTCTGGGTAATGGATAGAGAGGGGCACATTTTGGGAGGGGGGGTTTGGATGAGACTGAGAGAGAAAGACTTACAAATGTAGTTGTGTCTCCAGTTGTATATAAATCCCCTCAAATGTCCATTCTTTTAAATTAGGGAGACATGCCTGTGCTGGAAAAGGAGCACACCTGAGTTACCTGTCTGGGAGATATGCTAATGTCTATGCACAGTATAGAAAAGCTGCAATTGTGGTTTCTAATCCTATTGGGTCTGACACCATTCCAGTCATTAGGTGCCTTAAGTTTACCAACTCTATAAAATCGGTATGGAAATACTTTTAGGAAGAGTGGGGTGGGACTCATCAATAAAATACAAGTTAAAAATATATATACTGTTGCGGCACACTTTATTCAAACAAATCACCAGTTTGTCCCTGGCTTGTTCCTGGAATGCAACGCTGTTCACCCGGAGCATGCCGCGTTCCCAGCCAGGGGTCATGCCCGGCTGACGCGCGGTTGATGTGTTAATTGATAATGGTTCAGGATTTAATAGGCTGCAATGCTTCGCGTGTCCACCAGATGGCATAAATTCATGAATTGTAATGCAGTATATATATATATATATATATATATATATATATATATATATATATATATATATATATATATATGTGTATATATATATATATATATATATATATATATATATATATATATATATTGTATAACAACAACCCCTATAACCACTAACATACAGTACTGTACACATACAGTACTGTATATGCACATCAATGATACTATAGGCCGTCCCCTGGCGAGATGTGTTTGCAGCAGAGAGAGATCCGCCGCTCTCTCTGCGCAAACATCGGCACATTATTATTTAAAATACATTTTTATTCATAGTGTAGATGTGCAGGGGGTCTCCGGAGCTGAACCGCGTTGGTTTCAGGTCCGGGGACCCCCTGCTTCCCGAGACACAGCCCCCTTTATGAGGTGCCGGTATCCCTCTGCATTTAAAGCTCCCGATCACATGACCGCGGCATGTAAACAAAGCATAAAGGGGCCTGTATCTCGGGAAGCAGGGGGTCCCCGGACCTAAAACCACAGCGGTTCAGCTCCGGAGACCCCCTGCACATCTACAGTATGAATAAAACACATATATAAATAAACACTCATTCCTTACCTTTGCGGCTATGTGCTACGTTAACGAAGCAGCATGACTGTATTTTTAATAATATTGTACAGTGAGCAGGAGGTTCCCTGAGCCACAAATCAAAGCTCCTGCACAATATTATTAAAATACAGAAATGCTGCATCATTACCATAGCTGATAGCCGCTAAGGCAATTAAGGGGTTAACCCACCGTGCCCGCTTTATTGTGGGTAGCGGGGGTGGGTGAAGGGGGTATTTGGCCCTTGGTGTGAGTTTAGGACTTGCGGGGCGGTTGCGGGTGCACTTAACCCCTTCACGGCCGTAGCAGTTAATACCGCTACGGTCATGAAGGGGTTAACCCCTCCCGCTACCCCTCCGCAAGCCCTAAACAACCATCGTTGGGGCTAATACCCCCTTCACCCACCCCCGCTACCCACAATAAAAAAAATTCACACACAGCAGCCGCCCAAAAAAGAAAGAAATAAATACATGAATATAAATAAATAAATTTAAAATACATTTTTATTCATAGTGTAGATGTGCAGGGGGTCTCCGGAGCTGAACCGTATTGGTTTCAGGTCTGGGACCCCCTGCTCCCCGAGATACAGGCCCCTTTATGACGTGCCGCTATCCCTCTGCATTTAAAGGTCCCGATCACGTGACCGCGGCATGTAAACAAAGCAGAGGGATACCGGCACCCCATAAAGGGGCCTGTATCTCGGGAAGCAGGGGGTCCCCAGACCTAAAACCATAGCGGTTCAGCTCCGGAGACCCCCTGCACATCTACACCATGAATAAAAATGTATTTTACATTTATTTATTTATATTCATGTATTTATTTATTTATTTTGATTTATTTATTAATTGTGCTGCTGCTGTGTGTGAATTTTTTTAAATGTGGGTAGCGGGGGTGTGTGAAGGGGGTATTAGCCTCAACGGTGGTTGTTTAGGGCTTGCGGGGGGGTAGCCGGTGCACTTAACCCCTTCTCGACCGTAGCGGTATTAACTGCATTATTAAGGTATTAAGTGCACCCGCAACCCCCCCACAAGTCCTAAACTCACACCAAGGGCCAAATACCCCCTTCACCCACCCTCGCTACCCACAATAAAAAAAATTCACGCACTGCAGCCCCACAATTAATAAATAAATCTAAATAAATAAATAAATACATGAATATAAATAAATGTATATATATATATATATATATATATATATATATATATATATATATATATATATATAACAACAATCCCTATATATATATATATATATATATTCTATATATATATATATATACAGTATATATATATATATATATATATATATATATATATATATATATATATATATATATATATATATATATATATATATATATATATATATATATGTATATACAGTATATACACACACATGATGTACCAATATACAAATAAATGTAGAAGGGTTATCAAAACCATACTGTACTACAAATAACACTTCTCCATACAGACACACTACATTACAATGAATTTCCCTTATTAATCCTAACTGATCTTACAATCTAAATCATCAAATGCCAATGAGAAACCTCACATTCCAATCAATACATAGCATTTACATTGTATTTATGATGCATGAAATCTATGTACCATATACATTCTGCAAATGAATGTGAACAATATCATTGCAAGCTAAATACAAATACTGTACTTCCAAACAAGTAAACTATTTTAACCAATCAAGTAAACAAAAATCAATATGTAAGTACCAACCAGAAAACAAAATTTAAAACCAAGGCTAACCCTTACAATACCAAGGATTACATCTATCTAATTGTAAAAAACCTTATACTGTACTGTACACACATTGAAGCATTGCAATAAACAACATACAGTACAGTACATCCCCTGTATCTCCCTGCCTTGAGTGTAATCTGTGTAAGGCCCTCTCCCCGAAATGTTTCTGTTAAATCTCACTGCCTTGAGTGTAATCTGTGTAAAGCCCCCTCCCCCTAATGTTTCTGTTAAATCTCCCTGCCTTGAGTGTAATCTGTATAAAGCCCCCTCCCCCTAATGTGTCTGTTAATCTCCCTGCCTGTGTTGCTGTGAGTGCAGTTTATGTAAATGTGGGGAGGGGGAGTGGGTTACAACTCCACCTCCTTGACTGTGATCTGTGTAAAGCCCCCTCCCCCTAATGTGTCTTTTAAATCTCCCTGCCTGTGTTGCTGTGAGTGCAGTTTATGTAAATGTGGGGAGGGGGGGGGGACCCGATGTGCACACTGTGAGGTCTAACCACCCTCACCCACTACCCACATTCCGTTACCCCCCCATCCTGGCCATGGCCCCTCTGATTCTGCAAAACAGACACAAAATTAAAACATCCAAAGTAATGTCCCCTAACCCCTTAATCACCATAGCGGTTATTAACCGCTACAGTCATTAAGGGGTTAACCCACCCTCACCCACCACTCGGGACGCCTACATACCCTCCCACACTTACCCCTCACCCCGTGAGGCCTAACCCCCCTCACCCACTACCCACAAGGGAGGCCTACCCACATACCATTGGGGAACCCCCACACCCCCAGTATCCACAATAAAAACAATACAGTGACCCACAATAAACATCATATATTTATTAAATACATTACCCACCCCCTGTGCCCCCCCATAAATACAAGATTTATCCTTTTACAAACAATGACGTCACATCCTTTCTCCCCCCCCCTAGCCTCTGCCACATGGTATACTAGAGCCAATCAGAGTAGGGATGGAGTTCCCACGCTCTGATTGGCTACCATACCATGTGAGGCCAGCCATGTTTCTTTTAATGACATCATCTTAAAGGCAATTGAAGCAAAGCCATTCTGATTGGCTGTGCTTTCATTGCCTTTAAGTGACGTCATCATTTTTATTTTTATCGGACAAAACACATGGTTTTCACGGCCCAATCAGGGCCGTGGGAACCATATGACGAAAATGTGACGTCATAGGCCTTTAAAAGCCTATCTCGTCTCATTTTGAAGCCAGACGCCGAGAAGGAAGGACCTCCAGAGAAGAAAGAAGACCAGGGCATGGCCGAAGATGGAAAGAAGACCCCGCCCGGAAGAAGATAGAAGAAAGAAGAATACAGATGAAGATGAAGATGGATTACAATTAGAAGACCCGTGGATTGATTTGGATTTTTAGATTAATGTTTATTTTTTTGTATGGTTTATTATTTTATGGGTTCCTGTGCCTGGTGGATTGGTTCGTGAGTAAGGTGTGCAACGGGAGTCGGTGGGGCCAAGTAATGGTAAGTGAACTAAAGAAATGTATTTTATTTAACTTGTTAATTTTTTTAAAAGCTTTTTTAACATGTGTATTTTTTTTTGTGGTATAACATTTCTTGCAACTGTATGTATGTATGTATATATGTCTAGAGAGATATATACATACAGGGTAAGAAATGATGTTGTTTTAAAAGCTCTCTTTCATGTGTTTTAAAATAATTTGTCTATGCTGCTATGCTTTATTGTGTGCTTGTGTTCAGGGTTAGCCTTGGTTTTAAAGTTTGTATTCTGGTTGGTACTTAAATTTTTTCACATGCTAAATTGTTCTGCTCCAGGTGTGAATTAGTTAATTGTTTCATTGTTCGGGATGGACTGTCAATTGTTTAGGGATGTAAATAATGATTGCTAATTGATTTTTGTTTACTTGATTGGTTAAAATAGTTTACTTGTTTGGAGGTACTGTGTTTGTATTTGGCTTGCAATGATATTGTTCACATTCATTTGCAGAATGTATATGGTGCATAGATTAAGGAAATTCATTGTAATGTAGTTTGTCTGTATGGAGAAGTGTTATTTGTAGTACAGTATGGTTTTGATAACCCTTCTACATTTATTTGTATATTGGTTCATCATGTGTGTATATATATATATACACTGTATATATAGTTGCATGATGAAGCCACTGTACAAATTCATGGGTGAAGGGTGGGTATCGGGCCGGTGTGGCTTAACCCCTTAATTACCTTTGCGGTTATTATCCGATAAGGTGTTTAAGGGGTTAATTGATATCTGAATGTAATTGCAATGTATTGGCTTTGTTTTGGCAGTGTATTTTGTGGACAAGACAAGAATGTTGCTGGCGACGGAGACTTCTTCTTGATGAGGTCAGTAGCACTTTATTATTTATTTGAATATGCTAGTTAATGTTTTTAATAATGGGCAATTAATCTATTATCCATATCTGGATAATAGTTATTTTGCACATTATTGTACTGTATGTGTTGGGGGGGGGGGGAGTGTATGTATTGAATGTATAGGCCAGGTTTATTTTTTTTACATTCAGGGTTTGTTCCGTGGTTCCACGTGAGACCTCTGGAGACCACCTGTGGTTTTCTCGGGTATCTCACGGGTATCAGGCTGGTGGTTCCACGGGTGACACATGCGGGGATGAAGCGGTGGCCTCACATCTGTGGGGGCACCGCGGACCCGTATTCTGCGGGGATGAAGCTGTGTGGTCCCACTTCTGTGGGGGCACCGCCGACCCGTAGGTGCGGGGATGAAGATGTGTGGTCCCACTTCTGTGGGGGCACCGCGGACCCGTAGTGAGCACCCGTGAGTTCCCCAGACCCCCGTGGGAACCACCCGAGGCCCCGCAGACACCTGTGGGTCTGACCGGGGCTCCCAGACATCCTTGGGCCTACCGTGGGGACCCAATTGTGGCCCACGGTGACCCAAGGAGACCACCTGGGGGCCATGATGCTGGCGGGACCCACCAGCAGGCCTCCATAACCTGTTTGAAAAGGGCTGCTGGTACCCTGTAGGTCTGTCAGGTGCCCTGCCAGCCCACCGGGGACTCGCGTGGGGCTGCGTTATGAACCCTGTTTGTAAAAGGATAAATCTTGTATTTATGGGGGGGCACAGGGGGTGGGTGATGTATTTAATAAATAGAATGATGTTTATTGTGGTCACTATTGTTTTTATTGTGGGTACTGGGGGTGGGGGGGGGGTTCCCCAACGGTATGTGGGTAGGCCTCCCTTGTGGGTAGTGGGTGAGGGGGGTTAGGCCTCACAGGGTGAGGGGTTAGTGTGGGAGGGTATGCAGGTGTCCCGAGTGGTGGGTGAGGGTGGGTTAACCCCTTAATGACTGTAGCGGTTAATAACCGCTATGGTGATTAAGGGGTTAGGGGACATTACTTTGGATGTTTTAATTTTTGTGTCTGTTTTGCAGAAGCGGAGGGGCCATGGCCAGGATGGGGGGGTAACGGTATGTGGGTAGTGGGTGAGGGTGGTTAGACCTCACAGTATGCACACGAGTCCCCCCCCTTCCCCACATTTACATAAACTGCACTCACAGCAACACAGGCAGGGAGATTTAACAGACACATTAGGGGGAGGGAGCTTTACACAGATCACAGTCAAGGAGGTGGGGTTATAACCCACCCCCCCTCCCCACATTTACATAAACTGCACTCACAGCAACACAGGCAGGGAGATTTAACAGACACATTAGGGGGAGGGGGCTTTATACAGATTACACTCAAGGCAGGGAGATTTAACAGAAACATTAGTGGGAGGGGGCTTTACACAGATTAGACTCAAGGCAGGGAGAATTAACAGAAACATTTCGGGGAGGGGGCCTTACACAGATTACACTCAAGGCAGGGAGATACACAGATTACACTCAAGGCAGGGAGATACAGGGGATGTACTGTACTGTATGTTGTTTATTGCAATGCTTCAATGTGTGTACAGTATAATGTTTTTTACAACTAGATAGATGTAATCCTTGGTATTGTAAGGGTTAGCCTTGGTTTTAAATTTTGTTTTCTGGTTGGTACTTATATATTGATTTTTGTTTACTTGATTGGTTAAAATAGTTTACTTGTTTGGAGGTACAGTATTTGTATTTAGCTTGCAATGATATTGTTCACATTCATTTGCAGAATGTATATGGTGCATAGATTTTATGCATCATAAATACAATGTAAATGCAATGTATTGATTGGAATGTGAGGTTTTTCATTGGCATTTGATGATTTAGATTGCAAGAACAGTTAGGATTATTAAAGGAAATTCATTGTAATGTAGTGTGTCTGTATGGAGAAGTGTTATTTGTAGTACAGTATGATTTTGATAACCCTTCTACATTTATTTGTATATTGGTTCACTATGTCTGTGTATATACTATATATATATATATATATATATATATATATATATATATATATATATATATATATATATATATATGTATATGTATATGGATAGGGATTGTTGTTATATATATATATATATATATATATATATATATATATATATATATATAATATATATATATATATATATATATATATATATATATATATAATATATATATATATAATATATATATATATAATATAATATATATATATATATATATATATATATATATATATATATATAAATTTATATTCATGTATTTATTTAGATTTATTTATTAATTGTGGGGCTGCTGTGCGTGAATTTTTTTTATTGTGGGTAGCGGGGGTGGGTGAAGGGGGTCTTTGGCCCTTGGTGTGAGTTTAGGACTTGCGGGCGGGTTGCGGGTGCACTTAACCCCTTCACGACCGTAGCAGTTAATACCGCTACGGTCGTGAAGGGGTTAAGTGCACCCGCTACCCCCCCGCAAGCCCTAAACAACCACCGTTGGGGCTAATACCCCCTTCACCAACCCCCGCTACCCACAATAAAAAAAATTCACACACAGCAGCAGCACAATTAATAAATAAATCTAAATAAATAAATAAATACATGAATAGAAATAAATACATTTAAAATACATTTTTATTCATAGTGTAGATGTGCAGGGGGTCTCCGGAGCTGAACTGCTTTGGTTTTAGGTCTGGGGACCCCCTGCTTCCCGAGATACATGCCCCTTTATGAGGTGCCGGTATCCCTCTGCTTGGTTTACATGCCGCGGTCACGTGATCGGGACCTTTAAATGCAGAGGGATACCGGCACCCCATAAAGGGGCCTATATCTCGGGAAGCAGGGGGTCCCCGGACCTGAAACCAATGCGGTTCAGCTCCGGAGACCCCCTGCACATCTACACTATGAATAAAAATGTATTTTAAATGTATTTATTTATATTCATGTATTAATTTTTTTATTTAGATTTTTTTTTTTTTTTTGGGCGGCTGCTGTGTGTGAATTTTTTTTATTGTGGGTAGCGGGGGTGGGTGAAGGGGGTATTAGCCCCAATGATGGTTGTTTGGGGCTTGCGGGGGGTAGCGGGAGGGGTTAACCCCTTCATGACCGTAGCGGTATTAACTGCTACGGCCGTGAAGGGGTTAAGTGCACCCGCAACCCCTCCGCAAGTCCTAAACTCACACCAAGGGCCAAATACCCCCTTCACCCACCCCCGCTACCCACAATAAAGCGGGCATGGTGGGTTAACCCATTAATTGCCTTAGCGGCTATCAGCTATGGTAATGAAGCAGCATTTCTGTATTTTTAATAATATTGTGCAGGAGCAGGGGGTCCCTTGAGCTTTGATTTCTGGCTCAGGGAACCCACTGCTCACTGTACAATATTATTAAAAATACAGTCATGCTGCTTCGTTACCATAGCACATAGCCGCAAAGGTAAGGAATGAGTGTTTATTTATATATGTGTTTTATTCATACTGTAGATGTGCAGAGGGTCTCCAGAGCTGAACCGCTTTGGTTTTAGGTCCGGGGACCCCCTGCTCCCCGAGATACAGGCCCCTTTATGGGGTGCCGGTATCCCTCTGCTTTGTTTACATGCCGCGGTCACGTGATTGGGACCTTTAAATGCAGAGGGATACCGGCACCTCATAAAGGGGGCTGTATCTCGAGAAGTAGGGGGTCCCCGGACCTGAAACCAATACGGTTCAGCTCTGGAGACCCCTGCACATCTACACTATGAATAAAAATGTATTTTAAATAATTTTTAATGTGCCGATGTTTGCGCAGAGAGAGCAGCGGTTCTCTCTCTGCTGCAAACACATCTCGCCAGGGGACGGCCTATAATATCATTGATGTGCATATACAGTACTGTATGTGTATGTTAGGGGTTATAGGGGTTGTTGTTATACAGTATATACTGTATATATACAGTATATACTGCATTACAATTCATGAATTTCAGCTTCAAAGACAACAGCTCGCAAACGCCCCCATGAGTTTTTACACGGCATTGCAGTATTGCAGCCAGCGGGAATAAAATGCTTAAATCACAGCCGCGAAAATAACGCAATACACCCCGGGAGAAAACAACACAAAACCGCAGATAACCGGGATAATCTGAAATTCGCGGAGCTAGCCGAGTTAGAATAAAGTTGGTCGCCACTGTATATATATACTGTATACATATATATATATATATATATATATATATATATATATATATATATATATATATATATATATATATATGTACTTTGCATAGCCATTAGCATATCTCCCAGTGAGGTACCTCTGATGTGCCAATCTCTCACTCTCTCCCTCTCTCCACCCTCTGAATTAATCTGCTTAGCTTTTTAGTACACAATCGGTGCACATTTTTCAGTGGTGGGAAGAGGATTTGTTCAAAACAATGCACAGAATTATGGGGATCGAGTTTGGATTGTTCCGCCCATCTCAATAGTGTCATGCCAATGAGCACAGTGTGTTACTCTTTACATCATCCATTTGAACATGGAACCCTATAAATGTATGCCTTCCGTATTATACAGTTTTTCAGCAAAGCCTGTGTTCATTAAGGGTTTACTTTGATCAAATGCAGATTTGTTTGGTGTCTTTGAATCTGTTCCCACACTTTGCTTTTTCCATTTGTGTGCCCAAAATGGCACCAGAGATGATGAGGATTTGCTGCAAAATCTACAGAGATCAAGATAAAAGAAAAATAGAAATTACATCAGATTTTTTTTAAAGTAATAGGATTTGATCTTTGATTAATCTGGTGAAATTTGTTTGCATCAGTTTTGCCTTAGTTGAAGAAACAGAAACAGAGGGAATAAGTTCTAGCTAACAGGCTATTCCTTTAAAAAATATATCATGTAGTTGATTACTATTCTAGGGGAAAATTGCCATGCCAATTTATCACTTTCCTTGTACCTGTAGAATACACAAAAGTTTGAGGTCCTTCACTATTTTCTTAGCTATTCTTAGCATCATCACTCTAAATCCATTTAAACCAAGTGCTGTAAGGAATTACCTGCTGTACACTCCAAATGTTTACAAATTCATTCCGATCCCACAAAGAAAATTGCTTTGCTTGAGTTGCTTGAGAGAAATTTAATGGTAAGGGAACTTTAATCAATAGATGTTCCTGTCCGTCTGCTGATATTATTCTTTTATTTTATTTACCGCTGCTACACGTATGTTGATTACAAATGTTACTGAAATGTGACTGGTTTTCATGTTGTACTCCCCAGACCCCAGTTATCAGATACATGCTTGCGTATATGGTGAACTAACATAAACTATTTATTTATTTATAAAAATGTTTTAAAGGAAGTAATACATTGAGAGTTACCTCTTGTTTTCAAGTACTGTATGACCTGGGCACAGAGTTATGATGGTTACAAATACATGGGTACATTAGGTAAACAGGGTTATACATTATATATAAAGACAATGCATTACATTAGGTAAACAGGGTAATGCATTAAATATAATGACATTGCATGAACAGTTAAAGATAAAATAAGTTATAGGTGTAGGTAACAGTTACATACCACATTAAAATGTGAGACAGGTTTAGTTTTGAAAGAACTTAGACTGGTGGTTGTTTTGAGAGTCTCCGGGAGATTGTTCCAGTTATGGGGTGCATGGTAAGAGAAGGAGGAGCGGTCGGATACTTTCTTGAACCTTGGGACCATGAAATGTCCCTTGGAGTCAGAGCTCATGTGATAAGTGTTGCATGTGGTAGGGGTGAGGAACTTTTTTAAATACAGAGTTAGCTTGCCTAAGAAGTATTCAAAGGCAAGACAGTAGAGATGAACTAGTCTTAAGTGATGGCCAATCTAGTTCTTTGAGTATTTCACAGTGATGTGTTGTAGTTAGATTGGAGGACAAAGCAGCATATTGAATTGTAGAGGGTGTTTAGTTTGCTAAGGTGAGTTTGGAGTGCTGTGCATTATACTATGTCCTCATAGTCTATAATTGATACTTGCCTCTGCTGTGCGATGCGCTTTCTGACAGCGGGTTTACGGAGGATTTGTTCCTATTAAGTAGACCTACAGTAGTTTGGCATAGGTTTTGGATGTCAGCGTATCAATGTGCAACTGAAATGTTAAATGGGAATCAAACCATATGCCCAGATATTTAAAACTAGTAACAAGGGCTAGGATGGTATCAGAGCTGGTTCTGATCTGAAGCTCTGTTATTGGTAGCTTTAGAAATGTAGTATTGTCCCCAAATACCATTGTTACAGTCTTGTCAGTGTTTAAAAAGAGTTTGTTTTGGGAAATCCTATTTTCAAGTCTCAAAAAATCAGATTGAAGTACGTGTTCAAGGTCACAAAGTCGAGGGCTGCGTGCATATAGGATTGTGTCATTCGCATACAGTACATGTGTATTGAAGCTCCCTTACAAGATGTAGGTAGATCATTGATGAAAAAGAGTAGGGGCCACAGAACAGAGCCTTACAGGACAACGCAGGTGATATCCAAGGGGTAGAGTTAGTGCCTGAGATAGACACATGTTGGGATCTGCCTGCTACAGTAGGTAGGAATGAAACCAGTTTAAAGCATTTCCCTATTCCAGAGCACTGAAGTGTGTTTAGCAAGATAGCATGATCAACAGTATCAGAAGCCTTTGCAAACTTACGGAATATTCCACCAATAAGTTGTCCCAGTTCCCTTTCACAATGGATCTCATTGCAAACTTTTATTACAGTAGTTTCTGTGGAGTGTTTGGGGTGGAAGCCAGATTGGAGTTGGCTATGGAAATTTGTCTTGGTATAGTAATCGCTTAATTGGGAGTGAACACATTTTTCCATGACTTTGGATAGGATTGGGAGAAGAGGGATTTGCCTGTAGTTTGACAGTGTTTTTGTCTCCACTTTTGAAGATTGGGACAACCGTGGCAGTTTTCCAGGTCTTAGGGATATGGCCTGCAGACAGGATAGAGTTGATTAGGGTGGGTGGTTGGGGAGGGGGGTGGGGGAGGTTTGTTCAATGTATTTTATTATTGTTCGTATTGTAATGTTTATTGGGTTAAAGGGATTGAGTGAAGGGGGTAATAGCCCCAGGGTGGGTGGTTAAACCTCTCGGATGGTCAGTGGGAGGGTTGTTAACCCTTTCATTACCATAGCGTTACTACCGCTAAGTTAATCAAGGAGTTAACCCCTGCCGCAACCTTCCAGGTATGCCTAACCACCCATCCTGGGGTAATTACCCCCTTCACGCACCCCCTCTGCCCCCAATAAACCAGATAGTCTTGCTTAACCCCTTCATTGTCATAGCGGTTAGCCACTAAGGTAATTAATCTGCTTTTATTTTAATCACACAGTATTGTAGTGGGGTCCCAGAGCTGAATCGCATTGATTTCCGTTCTGGAAACCCCCATCTTCCCGAGTTACAGGCCCCATTATGGGGTGCCGGTATCCCTCTGGTTTGTTTAAATCGCCGATCATGTGTGCCGTGATGTGGGAGAATTTAAACATGGCCACCGGAATACCGGCACCCCATAACGTGTCCTGTAACTCAGGAAGCAGGAGGATCCCTGACCAGAAATTAATGTGTTCAGCTCAGGTGACCACCTGCACCCGCACACTATTAGTAAAAATAAAATGTAAGCAGCTTCACTACCTTAGCAGTTAGCCGCTACGGTAATGATTTTTGTTATTTTATTTTTTGGCTTTTGATACTAATGTGCGGAAGCAGGTTGTCTTCTCAGCTGAACCACGTTTATTTCAGCCTTGGGGACCCCCTACTTCCCCAGATACAAGCCCCAATATGAGGTGCCGGTATCCCCCTGCAGGATTTAATACCCCGGTCATGTGTCGCGGAGGATTTTAACAATGTGGGGAAACTGACACCCCATACCTGAGTCTGTGTCTCGTAGGGGTCTCCGAACCTGAAATCAATGTGGTTTAGTTACAGAGACCACCTTCTACAATATTGTGTGATCACCTTTTATAGCGCACAGGTAGAGTGACTGATTCAGTTTATCTCTTACTGTGCGTCTCTTTTAGACAGGTGAAACTCGGTATGATTCACACAGCGCAAGTCCCATTCAAATGCAGGGACACCCTCTGTGTTAATCTGATGGGCCTTAAAGCTGCTGTGGCCCACGTCACGGGGTATTTGGAGAATTGGTCTAGGTTTTATCCCATGATTCGGTCGACAACAGCTTGCTGCTACTGTACATAGTTAAATACTTCAATGTTAGTATTCTCATGAGAAAGGGTCATTTAGTTAAACCCTTTGGCCAAAGCGTTATAAGCCTTCGGCCACATCACGGAATGACCAATATGCAGGTCCTAACTCTACCTGTGAAAGTTCTCATTAACCTTTGCAGTGGAAGGAGGATGGTCTCAGTAGACCGGTCCTGCACAGGTACTTGGAAAAACCTGCTACTTAAAAAGTGGGGAGGGGTGACCTTAAACTCAGGAATGAGGGGCCACCAGCCTCCAACCAACTGATACCATTTGAAAATTAATATTAATGAACACACAATCCCTGCAAGCTCTAACCCCAGAACCCACAACATCATATACAGTATACATTTTTGCCAAAAGGAGTGCTACTGAGCATGGCCAAATGTATACAGCAAAGGACAAAAATACCCAATGCTACATCCAATATGACAACATACATAGTTATATACTTCAATGTTAGTATTCGCATGAATACTAACATTGAAGTATTCCAGTGTGTTGTTTAAAAATACACTGTTTAACTTACATATTATTTTATAGTTTTCCTAATGTACATACATTTTTAACAGTATAATAATATGCATCCCAAAAGCACAAAGAGATGTCTTCCAAAGAGGAAAGTAATTGGAAGAACTGGCTACACTTAAGTAAGTGTACACATACAGTAAGTAAAACTTATTTGGGCAGGTTAATGGCGGTACACTTTGACAAAGATAAGTGATAAAACCATTCCATGGAATACATATTCTAGCAATACAGATCACTAAAATTCCATTGAACCAGATTGTTCTCTAAAAGAAAGTCTCTAATTCACTAAATTCACAAAAAATTGAAATATGTACAGTATGTTTCTATATAAGCCAGTTATTTTCACCCTGTGTGAATCAAAAAACATGTTTTCATTTTGTTATAAAGATTTTGCTTTTCATATTTTAAGAAATCACCTTTTAATCACATGCATTTCTCAGTTTCCCTTTAGGTTTATTTAAAACCTTTGAAGTATAACACAATATAGTTACATACAGTAGAAATAGTATGATAAAAATACAGTAGCCATTGACTTTGATTTTATGTTAAGGATTTGACTTATCCTTCATTGAATTACTAGGTGACCCATTTCCCCTAACAAAATTTGAATAGCATTTAAAAATTGCCTAGATAATGTTTACAATCCCCAGAGCTGCCAGAATAGAGATCTTCATTATCCTAATTAATAATTAGCCTACCTGGAGTCTCTTTATTAAGAAGAAGAGATTGAGACTCTGTGTTGGGTGGATGTGAATCAACCCCTGAGACTTGAGGGTTTCCCAGAAAAAAATACAAATTTAACTATAAGCAGCCTAAAGCAATGTATCAAGGGGGATTTCAAAGAATAGACTTTGGCATATAGGTAAAATACACATACAAACAAGACATTGAAGAAGAGACAATGAGGCCTATTATTGTAGCTCCGAAGTTGTCATTTCAAATCCACGCAGTTTGACATGTTCAGAAGTAAGGGAGTAGTGCACAGCCAAAAAAAGAGAAGGAAGGGGATCCATATAATGCAAAAAGAATTTATTGGAATAATAAAAGCATAGAGGAAATTGGGATTGGTATATTATTCAAAAATGTTGGCATATGGAAGACACCGGTGACTCACCAGAGACTTCATCTGTCTATACAGTTCATTGTTGTGATGATTCATTCAGGAATAAACAGGCCCTACGGGTATTTGATATTGTTGTGGACATTGATACTGATGACATCTCAGACTTAAGAACCCACTTTCAAAGGTTAGAAAAACTATTGCTACATAATACTAGGTTGTGGTGGGACATCGTCACCCTTCAAAATTATATTAAATGTATGAGAATCCCAAGGGGTTTGTGGGTGAAGAAAGCCCCAACCTTTGGTTTCCAAGATGCAGACTTTGACATGAGATGGGTTGCTGTGCTAAACTAGTGCTCCTTCAAACTCATGGAGATAATCGTTACACAGAAAACCAAAAAGAAAGAACCTTTGGAACAACAGATTAAAGATTTACAAACTAGTCTACACACATTTCAGGACCTCAAGGACTTTAAGGACTTTGATTGTTTTCTTTAAAAAACAACAGAGAATGCAGAACATGACATTATGGCAAAAAAGCAAAGCAAATATGATAGAGACCGAGTGGACCATGAGAAAAACAAGTCTATAAATGGCAAAGGATCAATTCGGTCCAGGAAAACCCATTTAGAGGTACTACTAGAGGGCTCCCCTTAGATCAACACCCCATAAATCTATACTTAAATCCAAGACTCTAGACTATCAGAGTGGTGACTCAGATATCTCTACTGCATCTCACTCTGTGTCTTTTGTTAACATCATTGAACAAGATGGATATCATTCTCGTAATTCAACATCAAAAGGGAATGGAAGAGAGAACGTACAGTAGAGGCAACGTTTATTCTAACATTTGCTGTAAACTAGCCGGGTTACATTCTGGGTATGTGCTGGGTATGTGCTGGGTATGTTCTGGGCTAGTTTGAGGCACGTTTAAGGCATTTCTGCATTGACTAACGACCCATAGGATTAACACAGCAGGGATCCCTGGCAGTCCAATCCAGTTTGAATGGGACTGCCAGGGACCCCCCGCTGTTAATCTGATAGGCCATTAATCAATGCAGAAATGCTGGGGCTAGTTTAAGGAAAGTTTAAGGCATGTATTCAGAATGTACCTGGGTGTACCTGGGTCTTTTGGGGAATTGCCACTGGTTTTGGTTAGAATAATCGCTGCCTCTACTGTAACTTTTGGAGTCATCAATCAAGATCAGGATCCTCATCCGGGAACACTCAAGTCTCACATCATCATCAACAACAACAGCAAAAACAACAACAGCCAAAATCCTTCCCTTTATTTAAAACCCCCCAGAAAAGAACAAGAAGAGGAAATAGGAGGCAAAGGCTACAGATCTGCAATGAAAAGAAAGGTTCTGAAAGAATCAACAAATGTCATTAACATTTCAGGAATTGATTTCACACCAACTGAAATTTGTCTACTCAATAAGGGTTTGAAATTGTCACCTACTATGGATTTTTACCTATTCGGTACTACTATAGATGTTTACAAATTCATACGGAAGTTATCATTGAAAATATTTTTTGATAAACCTGACAATTCATTGGCTTGTGACTTCGGAGATAATGGTGATCTTGGACCATCCTCTTTTGGAGGGACACTTCACCATTGCCTCCTGACTCATCTATTTCTGATAGATTATGCACATTTAAAGATTTTTGTATGGTTCAGGATATGGAGGACTTCTGGTTTGTACAAGGGGGCTCTCCTGAAGAATCCTCCATACCTTCTTTTTCTGAATGAATTCAGAATTAATAAGTAGATTTATTTTCTATCCTACACATGTGAAGGGTCTTTTTTTGACCGTTTGAACATCTAGTTATTAGAGATCTACGTCTCCTAGCACATGGGTTCTAATTCTCACATTTTGATTATGACAATTTAAGTAAGGATTAAAGAATTGCCTTGAAATCCTTACAAGACAATTCCTTGTTAGTTATCAAAAGTGCTGATAAGGGAGGTGCTGTGGTAGTCCAGAGTAGGGTAGACTGCCTCAGGGAGGCTTTACGCCAACTAGAGGATCCGTCTTCCTACTCTGTACTACCCTCAGACCCCATTTCTGAATATGTGAAAGTTTTATTGGATCTTGTTGATTTAGGAATTGTCACAGAAGTTCTTCCAGGGAATAGGTTAAATTCATTGTCAACCCTCACGCTGTTGTCCCTATCTTCCACCATCTCCTAAAGATCCATTAGACATTTGTCGACCCTTCTGGTTAGCCAATTGTCTCTAGTATTGGATCTTTGGGAGATGGACATTCTAGCTATATAAATTGTTTCTTAAACACTTTTGTCAGGAGGCTTACCTCATTCATTTTGGATTCAGAAGATTTATTAGGTAAATTAAAAGAGGTCCAATCGGCCAATCAATATATCTGGGTTACATTTATGTAATATCTCTTTATTCCACTATAAAACACGACCAGGGATTGGTGGCTGTCCGTCATTTTGTGGAGAATCCAGACATTTCAGTTTTTTAATCCATGTTTATTTTGGAAGCTATTTCTTTTCTCCTCACTCACAATTTATTCACATTTAATCACAGATTTTATTTACTAAAATAACTTAGCTTATTAGCTTAGCCTATTTACTTAGCCAGCTGCTAAGGCAATGAAGGGGTTAACCCCCTCCCGCTACCCACCAAGTGCCAAATACCCATTCACCCACCCCAGCAACCCACAATAAACACTAATACCCACCTCCTCTACCCCCACATGATTGATACCAGAGGCCGTGGGTGCCCGGGGGTCCACGAGTGGTCCCTGTGGGTGTTTGGGGGCCTTCAGGTGGCCCCCACGTGTGTCTGTGGGCCCTTGTGTGGTTACCATGGTGTCCGGGGGTCCTCATGTGGTGTCCGAGGGTGTGTGGGGGCCCTTGGATAGTCCCCGCAGGTCCTCGCTGGCCTGCAGAGGCCAATCCTGTGTCCAAAGTTTTTTTTCAATACATTTAAATAAATACACCCCCACCCCCCCAACATATAAAGTACTGTAATGGTTACATTAGTTCAAAGGATGTGATGTCATCCCTTAAAGTGATAGAATAGTTGCGCAGTGAGAGTAGACATAATCGGTCCATCTCTCTGAACAGCTCTAACAGTCGATCTCAATGTTTTTTTTTAAATTTATTTATATAGTATTAAAACAGGGGGTCTCCGGAGAGGAACCACATTCACTTAAGCCCATGGGACCCCATGTTTCCCTAGTTACAGGCCCCGGAATGGGGTGCCGGTATCTCTTACAAGTTTAAATGTCCTGGTCATGTGACACGGGGGAAATAAACTTGCAGGAGTTACCGGCACCCTATAAGTGGTCCCCGAGGCTGAAATTAATGTGGTTCAGCTCCACTATGGTAATTAAAGGATTGACACCTTCCACTACCTACCAGGGAGGACTAACTACGTACCATGGTCAACTATCCCCTATAACCACCCTCTCTAGCCAACCAATCCCCCCCCCACCCACACAAAGCAATGGGCAAATGTCCTAGTAGCCAAATATGGATGCTAGCGCTTTTGCCCATTTAAATATACAGTAAAATACAAATGAAATAATACATGTTTTACTTACCTCTTCAAGGATGAAGGCATCCTCCTCCTTCTCTTCTCTTCAAAATGGAAGAAAGAGCCGATGCCAACCATTTAAACACCAGTAACACGTTAATTACCGCTAAGGTAATTAAGGGGTTACTGGTGTTTTAATGGGGTGAGTGAAGGGTGTACTGTAGTTGCCCCAGGGTCGGTGGTAAGGTCTCCTGGGAGGGTTCCAGGATGTATTAACTCCTTAATTATCTTAGTGGTAGTAATTGCTGTGGTAATTAAGGGGATAAACCCTCTGGCTACCAACTTGGGAGGCCTTGTCACCCACCCTGGGGCAACTGCCCCAATCTCCTGTGCCCTCTACCCCCATCACCATACACACAAATGGGCAAAAACACTATAAGCCAAATGGCTAATAGCGCTTTTGCCATTTGTGTAGCAAACAAAATACACAATGCAATAAAATTGACTGATAAACAGTAGGCAATAAACCCATTGATTTCAACTATGGTTACTGAGCCACAGGTAACCACATTGGCAATAAATGGCCACCCTACTACCCATCCCTCTACCCCAAACAATCCCCCCTCAGCACATTCAATAATGGGTAAAAAACCCTTTTATCCAGATCTGGAGAATAGTGCTTTTGTCCATTAAAAATAAAACATTAGCCAGCCAACAAATAGCAAATAAAAGTTCTACTTACCCCTGTCAAGATGAAGTCCATCTTCATATTCTTCCTCCTCATCCTCCTGGTCCTCTCCTCTTTCATGGCATGAACAGTAAAATAAAAAAAATGAGCTACTGGCCTGCAACCCCTTAATCACCTTAGCGGTTAATAAACGCTATGGTAATAAAAGGGTTAACACCCCCTCCCCAATGCTACCCACTCTTGAGGCCTAACCACCCTCCCCAGGGAAACTACCCCATCCCCTCTACCCCCATCACCACCCATACAAATGGGAAAAAGAACTAGTAGCCAAATATGTCTAATTGCGCTTTTGCTCATTTGTGTTGAAATAAAAATAAATACACAATAGAATAAAATTGACAATACAATATTTTACAATACACAGTGGGCAATAAACACATTGATTGTAATTGTGGTAACTTATGCCCTCAATGGGGGCAGAGATAAATACAATGGCAATGAATGAACCTAAAAAAAAATACAAAATGAAATACATTACAATTAAATTAAAAAACAAACATTAGCCAAAAAATGCAGATGGCCTTTGTGGTTATCTATACCCTCAAAGGGGCACAGATAAACACATTATCAACCAATGGGCAACCTAAAAAAAATACACTAAAATTAAAACAGGTATTATCAAAAAAATGCATGCATTGTCACTGTGGTTAACTATACCCTCAACGGGCACAGATAACCACATTGGTAATTAATGGGCAACATTAAAAAAATGCAATTATTTAAAATACAATACATGTGCTTCTTACCTTGAGGGGATGAAGTTTTATCCTCCTCATCTAACTGTATCACCAACAACTTTTGACCCACGCAGCAATGATCCCCATGTTGAAATCAGCACAATGCACAGAAGTCCACGATCCTCAGTTGCTTGAAGAAGAGTCACCTGTGAGTAGATCTTCTTATCTTCTTTATTTTCTTCTTATCTTCATCTTTGTCTTTTTCCTGTCAAATGAAACGTGACTGGCCTTATATAGGGCCTGTGATGTCACATTTGACTGATAAATTGTACATCCACCAATAAGATTAGTTTATTCTCCCACACCACGTGACCAGGACATTTAATCTTGTAGGAGGTACTAGCCCCCCGTACTTGGGCCTGTAACTCAGTAAGCAGGGGGTCCCCGGCGCTAAAATTAATGTGGTTCAGCACCGTAGACCCCCTTCTTCAACAATATGTAATTAAAATAAAATAAAAACGTTGCAATCACCTGTTAGAGATGCACTGGGAGAGGGATCGCTTCTGTCTGCTCTCACTGCGCATCTCTTCCAGACATGCAACCCTGTAAGATTAACGCAGTGGGAGTCCCATTCAGAAGCCAGGACCTGTGTTGTGGTATTTCTAATGGGTAATTAAGAGAAAAAATAAAATGAATAGTCTTTTGAAGAAATATTTGGAAAGTAGACAAAGAGGTGGCGGTAGAAGAGGTAGACGTACTTTTGGTGGAGATTGTTGTGGTGGTGGTGACAGCATTGGTTGATATGGTATGATAAATTTAAATCAGTTAAAAGTGGTGCTGTTGGTACTGGTGGTGATCCAGCTTCAACTAGTGCTCAAAGTCATCATCATAATAGTCACAGCAAGAATAAGCAGAATGATAATAATGACACCGTCAATTAATTACATTCACCACAATCTCACTGCCCACTTCCCCTGGCTCTCCCTATGTCTAGTAGATAACAAGCTAAGAAGAGATTTAAAAAGGTAACTGAAAGAGAAATTTCAAGTCAGCCAGCTATGTCCCTGCACCTGCACCCAGCATTGAAGAGGCTATGGTCATGGATAAAGAAGCGGACTATAGATTATTAATAACACTTCTACCAGCAGTATAGCTGTACTTTAAAAATACAATGCAACAATAGCTGTATACATGGCTGTATGAGTGTCACTCACCATTAGTGCCCTAGACCATCACCACCAGTGTGGCAGAGATGTTGTCAACAAGCACAACAACTATCAGCAAAGGTGATACGGGCCAGTGTGGAATTGGCACGTTGGCATCTGCACAGTGCCTGGCTTGTTCAGTTTTGAATTGTTCATCTCCTGCCACCACCACCACCACCACCATCATGATATCATTCATCATCATTGTCAACATTATGTTATTGACAAAACCCAAAACTGAAATATTCCAAATATATTATTAAAAGATTATTTGGACCATGTAGTGGGGAAGAAGCACAACAACACAATACAGCATCACCCAAAGTTCCTTTCTATGCATGTACAGTAGTGTGGCACCTGTCCTAACATCACTGTCAGAATTGGCAATTGGCAAATAAACACCTGGCAGTGCAGGACAACCCACCACTAATTCCATATCATCTAGTTTGGCAATGGCACAGTGCTTGGCTTCTTGTGTTGTTTATGTATGTCCAAATTTTAACCACAGTTACTGTAACATCTCTCAGTAATGCACAGGTGGAGGGAGGGCCCCAGAACATATTTTTTTTCTGATCATCAGAATTATCATCAAAATTATTTTATTTATTATTATTATTATTATTATTAAAAATAATAATAATAATAATAATAATAATAATAATAATAATAGGTTTTTACAAGTACATATGAAGGTTTGCATCTCTTGAAATGCTGACCTGCTATGGGACTTTTGGTTAATCTCTGGGGACAAATATACTGTACATAAATCCATGCAAACTCGAACCCCAAACCCCACTACACCATATCATATATATTTGTGTCAAAAGGAGTGCTATGGGTGTGATCAAATGTATATAACAAAAGACAAAAATTCCCAATGTTACATCTAATATGACAAAAAATATATAGTTAATTACTTAACTGTTTGTCTTCTCATAAGTAATTGTAATTTAGTTAAGCTCTTTGGCCAAATCATTATAATCCTGCAGCCATACCAAGGCATGGCCCCTTTTGAAGGTTCTAATACTACTGTATCTGTGAACATTTTCAGTTACCTCTGAAATGGAGGGAAAAATGTCTCAATAGACAAGTCTTCCACAGGTGCATGAAAAAACCTACTACTTAAAAGTGGGGAAAAGTGAGCTTCAATTCAGGTAGGAAGGGTCACTAACCTTCAAACATCTGTTAACAATTAACAACATATACAATCCCTGCAAGCTCTCACCCCAACACCCACCAAACCATATCATATACATTTGTGTCAAAACGAGTGCTATTGGGTGTGACCAAAATAATACACCAAAAGACAAAAATTCCCAATGCTACATCCAATATGACAAAAAATATATACAGTACCGGTGCACCAACGAGTATTCTAAAACTTTCCTTGGGAAAATCTGGGGCTATCACCAACAAGATCCAGGTACATGCTGGGTACTTGCTGCAAACATTTCAGTGACATTTCTGCAGAGACTAATGGTCCGTCGGATTAACACAGCAGGGGTCCCTGGCAGTCCAATTCAGTTTGAATGGGACTGCCAGGGACCCCAGCTGTTAATCAGATGGGTCATTAGTCTGTCTGCAGAAATGTTGCAGCATGTACCCAGCATGTACCCAGCATGCACCTGGGTCATGTATCAAGAAAAAAGGGTGGAGAATGACCTCCAATATTCCAATGCTGAAACAAGCATGTAGAGGTATATGGAAGAGTATACAGCCACTGTCCAAGTTCAACAAGAGAAGGGGTCTCAATGCAGGTAAATTAAAGTAATAAAGTTAATGAGTAAGGGTGGTTTGTGGTATGAACTAACCAACCGGGGGCCATAGTGCAGATAAAAGAACTAGAGGTACATGGTGATCTGACCGCAGACACACCACCTGTAAACTCAAATAATGTCCCAAGCTGCTGCCCTTAACTGATTAGTGTCCTGGCCACCCCATCAGCTGATCTGTGTAAATAGAAAGAACCCCCGTAACCTGAATGATATGCGGGTACATAGCTGCTGAGAACCAGGAAAGCAGGGCGCTCCTGTGCAAGGCTCTAACGGATGCCGCTACCGCTCAGCCGATCGGTGTACACACCAACTCCACAGCCCGTCGATGTTGATGACGAAGGGGCCGCGTCCCAATGACGAACAGCTACATTCTGGCTGGGGACTCGGCATGCAGTGCGCTCCGGCGCGTGGATCGTCTAGATACCGCCTCCGCTGGATACTGGTATTTAGCACCTGCTAATAGTATGAGATCTCTTTGTGCTCCATTCAAAGTAGTAAGCAAGGTAGAAAAAATAAATGGTCACTACTCCCTTGTACCGACACAAGCTTTGTAGATTAAAAAATGAATTTTATTACAAAAAAAGGCTGGACATCATGGATAAGACCACTCTGACGCGTTTCATCCTGTGTCGGGATGAAACGCGTCAGAGTGGTCTTATCCATGATGTCCAGCCTTTTTTTATAATAAAATTCATTTTTTAATCTACAAAGCTTGTGTCGGTACAAGGGAGTAGTGACCATTTATTTTTTCTACCTTGCACCTGGATCTTGTTGGGGATTGCCCCAGATTTGTTTTAGAATACTCGTCGGCACTACAGTAGTTAATTACTTAACTATTTGTCTTCCATAAATATAGGTCCTTTAGTTAAACTTTTTGGCAAAAGCATTATAAACCTGCAGCCTCGCCAATGGTTGAGAGGGCTGAGGAGACCGAAGTGACATATTGTCGGGAAAGGCCCACCTATCGGATGTGATGTGTGAGAGTTGGTCGCACTATCAAAGTCTGCTCTGGACACCCAGTGATAACAACAAAAATCTGTTCACTTTTATATATTACTTATTGTTATTTTTTAAGTGTGAGTACAATACCTTCAAGAATACTGTTTCAATATAAAAAATGGAGTTCTGCAGGCACACATACTTAGAGACAACGATGAAGTCCTCCCCTTGACAAAGGCTGCTTGTCAGCCGAAACGTTGATTTTTTTGGCTAAATAAATATTTATTTGGCTAAGTCCATATGCCCTGCTGTTACTTGTACTTTTTCAATATAATTTTAAACATATGTTGTTGTGCCTCACTATTCTACTTTGAGTTATTGAAGACAGATCCAATAATAAAAATAATTATATATTTTGCCACTGGAGGTTTAAATTCCAGTGTGATACTGGCCACACGAGTGTATATACTGATCCTACACATTAATCTACATGTTATGGACTTATTACACTGCAACATTTTCCTTGTTGTTTATTTTTGGTTTAATTAACTTGCACTCCCCATATTTATGTAAGACTGGCATAGTGTGATTTACTGCCTTAAAGAATGGTAATATAAAAGAACATGCACATTGTGTATACTTAAAAGCCATAATGCACTGCTTACTGGTTATCTTGCACTACTTCCTCTAAGAAGCAGTACTGTTTACACACATTACATTTTTAGATACCAGTTTGGCATGGTGATTGGAGTTGTTATAAATGTAGTGTCATTAATATAAAGTATAACTTATGTGGTCATGAGAAAATAAATGAGAATGATAAATCATCTAAACAGGCAAATGTAAAGCTATTAAAGAGAACACCGCAATATAGATGATAGTAAATATAGGTACAGTATCTTGTAGACAATGCAGGAAGAAAGGCAAATTATTAATTGTTAGTACTACTAGTGCTGAGATCAGCCTGAAAGCATAACAAAGTCAATATAACATGGGTGATATACTGTAAGTAATGAGTAGGTTTCTCTTAATCTCTAAACATGCATTAGACAATAAAGGCATCATCCAAACCCAAGTATTGTAGTTATTGTTTTTTTCTTGCTAAGTGTACACTGTATATTTCTCATAATATTTCTATAATTCCTACAGTATCACCCTGAATTTAATAAAAATATTTTGATTGACCCAACAGGTGAAATCAATAGATCATTTACACAGAGTTTCTTTGAAGATATATTTGATTTGCCAGATAAGAGGACATGGATCCAAGAAAATTAGACTAATACTGTATCTAATTACATTTGATTGCCTTTTTTCTTTTATTCACAAAATGTGCCTTGTTATAGTATAATACAGTAGTGTATATTATTCAAGAAAGGACATACATAACTACTATATTTGTGAAATTACAGACTAATGATATAATTTGTTTATTTAAGCTTTTGAAGTAGCACCTCTACATTACAATGTTTAAAAATTGTTTTACTGGCTCAGCTTGACTTCACATAAAAAAACACAGTATTATGAAATGTATTCAAGGAGAATCCACTACCAGTGCCAAGTATAAAGAAAATTAGAAGTTTACGGCAGAGTTAAAAAAAAAAAAAATATTGACATGCACATAAAAATTGTAATTGCATATTGAAAATTCAAAATCTGTACACCTGTTCCATTTTCAATTAACGATACAATATCACACAAACTCAAAAATATAAGATACGGTAGGTCCATCTGAAAATTGTCTATATGGTATGTTATATCACTTTAATCACACCCCAAGCCCCCATCCCTTTTCCACAATTGTCCTTCTCAATTGGATCATCTGTAGACACTAGTAATTACAGGAAGTCTGTGCCATCAACAGCAATATAGTGGAGGTGCAGTATATTCATTCTCTTAACATCCCAAGACAAGAAAACTGTGTTTAGAAAAAAGGCTTTATTTGTCCTTTGCAGAGTTAACACTAGCAACAGTACTGTACCGTGTTTAAGCAATAATGATGAGTTCTGAATACGCTTTTCATGTGTCCCACTATGCATTCTGGGCATAATTGAAATTCCACTTGAAGGAGCCAAACACTTGTGCTTCATTAGCCAGGCATAAGGTCTCTAAGATTTCTTGTGGGAATACATCATAAATGAGATTTGTTATACTGAAATACTTCATTAAATCCATCGACAGCATGATTCCTAAGAATAAAACACCCTTTTATTGATGTAGCTCCATGTGAATTCAGATGTAGCTCTGTATCATACTATGCTTTATGGTGCAGATGAATGACAAACCTGCCTATTCTCCGGCTGTAAAACATTCACAAATTACAGTCTCCATAAACATTTCAGAAAACCCCTAAAGAAATATATTGAAATAAAAGACCCTGGCTTGCTTTCAAATAGGTGATGTCTTTATCCAGTTATGCTTTAAATATTGACATGTCTGCATAAGCAGCAAGAGCTTTTATGTGATACATCCCATTGCTAACTATGCATTCCTCTCTTAATGCTAAAAACATATTCAATGTATTTTGTTCTTCTTTGTGCTGCTACAGTACTGTAGCCAGACTAACCTTCCCGGCTGCCACTGAATCCTGACAGCCGGATCCCCTAGCAGCAGGAAATATCTCTGAGGGGAGTCCAATCCAAAAGAATGGACACCCCACAGACTGGTGTGGATTTTACTATACCTGGAGCAACAGGATTTTACTCTTTATGCCGTGACTCTGAGGACAGTAAGATTGGCTACATCTGTATATTTGGTTCTGGTACGAACTCTTTCAAGGTAAATGGATACAAATTCCCAGGTCTATTTTTGTGGGGGACAGCAGGGAAATTGAGTTCAGGCATCTTTTAGAGATAAATCAGAAGGGGAGAATCCTGCTCAGCTTAAGTAGGGAATACAATAAAATAAATAAATCAAGGTGCACGCAGGAAGTACAATGATAATAGAGGCTCAAGAGAGCAAGCACTGCAAAATAGCACTCAAGATGTAGCTAATATGATTAAATATAAAACTTTATTGTGTTTGGTTATTTAAAATAAATGTGCACAGAAAAAAGAACAGAAAAAAAACATAACTTAAAATAGTCCAGGGTTGGTCAGAGCGAATGGTGGGTCAGACCAAAATTGTGTAACAGGTGTGAACTTTAATAGCTTGTTATCTGGTCAAAACCAGGTATAGGTAGGTATGGATGGAATAAAATGCATATATAATTGTTAATCCTTTAGAGATAGATAGCCCATACTTATGTTATATTTTAGATGCAGTGTACAGTAGTGAATCAGTACATCTGGTAAGAGTATAAGGCACATACTCTTACCTGATGTACTGATTCACTACACAGCACCCCCGGTGCACCCTCTCAATCCCTGAAATTGACCTTCGCGGTGCAAACACAAAGTATACCACCCACAGGACCTCCCACACTCACCCCCTCTGTCTCCATAATACATGTATATACTTCTGTTGGAGACGATGACAACACCGGAAAACACTAGGCACGACAGGAGAAAAGCATCCTCCCAGACCATCTACCTCTGCCCGCTGCCAGAAGCACACCCGCTCCATGCACCCAGGATTGTACAGCTCCCAGACATCATGCTGAACGACCTGTACCAGAGCGTCTGGGAGAAGCACAAGATCAGAGGTAGTGGTCAAACTCAGAAATATGCCCAGTTCATCTTTAAACACCATGTCAGTTTTGAGATTTACAGCTAGTGGAGCCAAAATGTCAACTATGAAGGCAATACGTACAAGAAGGGTCTTCCTGAAAATTTAAGGAGAACAATTATGGATGAAGTGAAGAGCTATTTTAATGATGCCAGTCTTCTTGTGAGAACCTTGAGAGAGACAGCATCAATGGCCTTTGGAGGTCCATCAACTTGTTGAATGACTACACGTTATTAATGTATTTACAAACAAAGAAGCGCCGCCAATGATTTTAATCTAATAAAATGTTGATTGTTTTAAATTATTTAATTGTTTAATGCTTCTTTTCTATTTTGCATGTCTAGAGCGGTGCAAAAACAATGTGCAGAAATACCCCCCTTTGGTGCAGGAAACTCTCCTAGCAATACTGCCAGGTAAGACACAGCGCTCAAATCCATGCATGCCACGTCCCTTCCCCCAAACCCCATAAAACCTAATGTAAACCTCTAGTCCTAATGTAAAGTACTGTACCCCATGCCAGGCATGCTTTGTCTCCCCAACCCCCCCAAAAAGCAGAAGACACTGTATAATAATGGACTGTACTGGCATCATGTTATAATATAATGTTTTTTCAACGGTATTTCTGTTTAGCATGTGCATGTCTGGAGCTGGGCAAAGACAATGTGCAGGAAATACCCCCCCCCCTTGGTGCAGGGAACTCTCGGAGCAATACTGCTAGATAAGACACAGTGCTCAAATCCATGCATGCCATGTACCTTCCCCCCAAACCCCCAAAAACCAAATGTAAAACTCTAGTCGTAATTTATAGTTCTGTACCCCATGCCATGCATGCTTTGTCTTCCCCAACCCCCAAAAAAGCAGAGTATATTAAATTGGACTGTACCGGCGTCATGATTTAATAGTTTTTTCATGTTTAGGCCCAATGTAGTTATAATGTACAGTTCCCCATGTCATGCCCTTTCTCCCCAAACCCCCCAAAAATGAGGATTGCATAATGTATGGTGCGATACATAATATACAATATTGGGACATAGGCACTAAGCGCCGATAAAAAAAATAGCCAGGGTTCTGACAGCATTGTTATCACAGTATGCAGAAAGCAGAAAGCCCCAAATACCAGTGATAGCAACATTTGCAAAAAAATGGCGAGTAGCCGGCGGCGTGAAGATCGCCTCTCTGAAAAGGTCTCACCCGGTGAGTACTTTCTGCAGCAGAGAGACAAACCTGCCTGCGCAAATCTCGCCCGAATTTTTTTTTTAATTTACATTTTATTAATAGTGTATTGTAGCAGGGGGGCTCTAGTGCAGAACCGCGTTGATATCAGGTCCGCGGACCCCCTGCTTCCCAAGATTCAGGTCTTGTAATTTGGTGCCAGTATCTCTTGTGCATTTGATTCCCACAGTCACGTGATGTGGGACATTTAAATGCAATGGAAATACCTGCACCCCATAACGGGGTCTGTATCTCGGGAAGCAGGGGCCCCCGGACCTCAAATCAACAAGGTTCTGCTCCGGAACCCCCCTGCTGCAATATACTAGTAATAAAACTCTAATTAAAAATGTAACACATTTGTTACGTAGTGGCTATCTGCTATGGTAATGAAACTCCTTAAAGTGACATCACATTCTTTTGAACTAAGGTAACCTATCATATGGTACAGCAACCAATGGGATTATCTTCGATCCCATTGGTTCTAATAATACCATGTGATATGACCATGTGGTTTGAATGGTGAGACAGGTTTGAAGGATGGTTTGAAGGATGTGATGTACCTCCCTTTGAGAAGACGTCACATCCTTCACAAAAAAAAAGAGGCGGGCATATGATACAGTGTCCAATCAGATTGGAGCTGTACCATCTGACCTAAAAATGTGACGTCAGGCCATATTTAAGGCTTTGATGCCTCATTTGAGCACAAGAAGTTGATGAGTCAACATCGTGGTATGGATTTACTATTGGGTTTTTGGATTAACAGATGAAGAAAGATGAAGAAAAAAAAGAAGAAGGTCATAGAAGATCAAAGAAAGAAGAATTTTGTTACCTGGTCCAGATATTCAAGGTGGATGGCGTCAGATTGAGTTGGATGACGTCACGGTACGAGAGCTTCCTGATACCCCTGAATTCGGAGGGCCAACGCTTCTAAAGGTAAGTAAAATATTGAATGTATGTACATTTTTGTACAGGTTTTTTATTGTATTTCTTTGCACATTCTTCAATGTTTTTCATTGCACATTGACTGCTAATGTATTAATCTGTGCCCGTTTAGAATACAATGCATTTTTGGCCAAATGCTTTTTTCTATTGAGTGTTATTTTTTCTATTTTTCTTGATTGTTTGGATTAATTAGTTTGTAATTTGGATGGTTTGTTTTATGTATTTTTCAATTGATTAGTGTTTTAAATTAATTTATTATTTTGTTTGCTTGCTTTGAATTGATATGTTATTTATTTGTTTTATTAATAAATTGCTTTGTTGGTTACTACTGATACAGCGGCCATATTCGAACACTTCACGCGTCATGTACATCGGAATCCTGATTTGAAACCGCGGGATGAATTCCAGCCTTCCCGCACTAAGATGCGAGCGCGGCGAGTGCAGAAAAACAAATTTTATTGTTCTGGCTTTTAAAAACATGAAATTGACACAGTAGCACAGTAGCACAGTACTGTACACATTACAATTCATCCATTTTTTTGCAAACGAAGAAACAGAATCCATGAAATTTAAACAAAACATCTGCGATAAGCGCGGGTACTTGGGGCTATTGGCCGCGTTCATGCTGCGTGGGGAACAGCAGAGAGCTCAAAATCGGCGCCGTGATGTGTTCGAATAATGGCCGCTGCATCAGTAGTTCAAATTATTTAATTATTTTTTGGTTAGTGCTTTTAGTAATTGAATTTGTTGGCTAGTGTTTTTATTTATTGAATTGTGGTGTTTAGGTGCTTGTGTATGTTTTATTATTGTGTATTTTGTGCCTTCATGTATTTTTATTACGGTGACCATTGACTGCTATAGTGGCTTATGCTCATATTATATGGGAATGATGTACCTCTATGCCAATAAATTGTTACAGGGTAGGTATAGTGGGTCCGGGGTGGGTGGTTAGGCCTCCTGGATGGGAAGCAGGGGAGGGTGGGTTAACCCCTTAATTACTTTAGCGGTTATTAACCGCTAAGGTGATTAAGGGGTTAGGGGCCATTAGATTGTTTAATTTCATGTATTATTTCTGGCAACAGAGGACATGGCCCTGCAGTATGCTGATGAGGACGCCTTTCGTAATGGCAGGGGTAAGTAGAAAGGTTTATTTAGTTTATTTCTGCTGCCTGGCTCATGTTTGATTTAATAATGGGAAAATGAGCTATTATCCATATCTGGATAATAGTTATTTTGCCCATTTCTGTATTGTATGTGTTGCGGCAGTGAGGGGAGGTGTATGTATTGCAATGTATACCAAATGTTATTTTTTGATACAGGATTGGTACTGCAGGCCAGTGGGACCCACAGGGACAACCCAAGGATCCCCGGACACCCATGGGGACAACCCGAGGACCCCCGGACACTCACAGGGATCATCCACAGGGACCACCCGCAGGACCACAGAAACCCATGGGAACAACCCAAGGGCCGCAGAAACCCATGGTAACCACCCTACGGCCCCAGACACCTGTGGGAGTCACACAAGGGCCCAGACACCCATGTGGACAACCTGGGGACCCCCAGACACCCACAGGGACAACTTGGGAACCCCATTGGGGCCCCCAGACACCCGCGGGGACAACCTGGAGGCCAAAGGACACCCACTGGGACCACCCGAGGACCCCCAGATGTCTGTGGGGACTACCTGGGGACCCCTTTTGAGCCCTCGGATACCTGTGGGGACCACCTGGAGACAAAAGACACCCACGGGGACCACCCAGGGACACCCGCCGGCCTCTGGTATCAATCCTGTGTATAGAAAAATTAATTTTGGTTTCATGTGTGGGAAAAGGGGGTGGGTTGTGTATTGGTGGGTTGTAAATATTGTAATGTTTATTGGGGCAAAGGGGGTGAATGAAGGGTCAAGTACCGCTGTTTTCCTTAATCCCTTCATTGCCTTAGTGATTATCCGCTAAAGTAATGAATTTTACTGTAAATGCATTTTTATTGCATCAGATTGATGCCAGGGGTTTCCGGTGCTGATATTAATGGATATCCAAGTCCCGTCTCACCGCTTATTGGCAGCTTCTCACCACCCTCTTGCCAACTTTTCCTGGCGAGACGATTTTGAGAGGAAATCTCAATTCTAGAGCAATGATTAGACTCGGTAAGCTAATCGGGGCTACTAGAATTGCATGAGTTTGAAAAGCTGGCGATAAGTGGCGATAAATTGTGATAAGTGGCTTATCGCCGCGCGTTTGGTGATTTTTTCTTTTCTGCAAAGAAATTTGTCGAAAAGCTCTCTTATCACCGACTTATTAGTGCTTACTGAATAGGATTTGTAGTGACAACTGCGCTCCGATGCCAGATCACAATAGGATTGTAGAAAATGGAATCAGGCTGATAGAAAATAACCATCTCTGTGGGGCCAAATGATCCCTGAGGTAGGGGCAAACAATGAACCCCCATGACTCCTCAATAGGGACGGCCCCCTTCCAAACAGAATGAAAATACTCACATAATGCACTGATCCAAGTTCCTGCAGGATGTGCAACCGAGTAAATGCAGTCAACTGTAGAAAAAGAGAGAACCGGTCAGTATTGCTTGACCTGAAGAAGAGAGGATATCTCTCGTAAGCTTGTCCTATGACATAAATTGTTAGTCCAATAAAAAAGGTATCACCAAATACTGAAGAACTCATTTATTCTGCACTATATATATGTATGTATGTATGTATTTGTTTGGGGTTGTAATCAGCCTAGCTACACACCCAGTTAGATAGGGCATATACAGCACTGTCTAGTTAATCTCCAAAGTGGAGCAGGTTTTTCATTTATGTTTTGTGTTTACATTGTTAAAGGAACAGGCAGTAAAGCCTTATATTAATTTCACACTAAAACAGTCTCCATTTGCATACCTCTGCACACATCTTTGACACTATGTCAGAAATACACAGCATCTCTATAAATCTACAGAATTTACAGGTGTAGCCAACTAAATGTTTCTGGCACCACGGCATGCTGCGTGACATGACCCTGTGCAAGAGAATGATAACAAGCATGGACCACCCCCACAGCAATGTCATTGAAGCACTATCTCCGGAGCCACATCTTTTTTTGCTTTTTAAATTCCTTGCACAAATTCTGTTTTGGGAAAAACAATAAAGATACTGGTGGCTAAGAGGAAACAGTGACATTATTGTGAGGTTATATAGCTGTTTATATAGGGTGTTCCTGGAATGTTTACGGAGCAGTGAGTGGAAAAGCAAAAAGATTTGGCTTCTGAGATAGTGTCTTGCTGAGGGGGAATCAATGCTTCCATATCAGATCCCCCACAGCATTAATCCTCCACCACTGAGGAAGCCACAGTCGTGTGACAGCAGCTTGCACCAGTCCTGGAGACATTTAATATTGCTAAATCTGTATTTTTGTATTTTTGTATTTTGCAAGTACAGTACAGGAATAAGAAACAAATTATACATCTTGTCAATTGGGGGCTTCCTGGAGCTTTGAGTGCAATTATTCAGCTCTTGTGAACCCCTTTGTTTATATTGTATACAGATATCATTTTTTCTGGAGTCGCGGTCAAAGAAGCAAAAGTGTGCGGTGCCAGAGACAGTGCCTGCCGCAATCGTGTGGTAAGGAGTCCATGATTCCGAATGGGACCCTCTTCAGCATACAGTATATACTGCAGGGCCATAATCACATAGGTAAGGAAAAATAAACCCACAGAAATTAAACTCATTTGTGGATAATACAAAGGTCATCCAGGCTACAGGACTCTGGCCTATTCAAAAAGGTTCATTAACAATTACGAACACTGTTTGTTATTTTTAGACCCAGAAGCCGATGTGGTGCTGTAACAGGGGAGTTACCCTGTTCAGGTAATGTGCCTCTAATCCAGCAGTGTGGTGGTTAACTGCTGGTAGTCAATTAACAAACACCACCTGCCTGATTAGATTGCTTAGAAAAGCCTGTCTTTTGAGACAGGAAGGGAGGTTGTCCCTTACTCTCACAACTTGTGAGACTGACATGGGGACAGGCATCTTGAGTCTACCAGAAGAGGCTGCTTGCAAGACACAGGGGAAACTTCTAAACCTGAATGCTGACAAACCCTGAAGAAAAGGTAGCAACCAGGAACAGAGAAGATTTTCCTTCCAAACCACAAGGAACAGATAAGACTTTCATTTATAAGACTTTTTTTATATCTGTTCATTTCATGATATATGTCTGGGGGCTGGGAGACATGCTTATCTAAAGGGAGTTGTGGACTGCATAGGATTTCACTAGAAATACTCCCAAGTGAATAGAAGCTTTGTTTACCCCTTGTTTGGATGGTTTCCTGATGTTAAGAAAACAGGCGCAATAAAAGCCTTATTTAATTTCACCATAACCAGTCTCCCTTGCATACCTCTGTGAGCGTCCGCCTACAGGCGCTAATAGTTGTGCTAAAAATCCATTTGCATTCTTGGATGAGGTTTGCTGCTTTAATACTTTGATGCATCATGAACAACAATGTCTATTGTGTTAATGTTCCCAAAAGCAAATCTCTCTTTAATTATTAAAAAAATATTTTATAAAAGTTTGGTTCAAACTTGTAGTATTAATTCAGGTGGTGAATGTGGCTTTCTGCATACACATGTCCATATTTTTCATTGGATGAAATGTTTTTAATATTCTAATCCTTACCAATTTAACTCTTTGGGTGCCCTAGGACATAGGTACTATATCATATGGTCTGCCACTCCAGGAGCTCATGACGTACACGTGCTGTAGTAGCTATGTCATAATCAATATGCTTGCCTTTGTAGAGGAGATTGCAGCGACTTTAAAGAAATAGAAACAGAAGAGGACTCCTCCTCCATTCCGTCATCGGTGAAGCAGTCACATGATGATGAGTGCTGAGAAGGCCGTGGCACTCTGGTGCTGAGGCTCCTATGACATCTAAATGGACACATCTTGGTCTAGGTAAGTCCTCTTAAATTTGACATAGTGCTGTATATGAGAATACACTATGATACTGATTCTACTGAATGATTAATTACATATTACTGGTTTTTAGTTATAGTTGTGTTGTGTGCCAATAACAGGGGGTGGGTGCCAATATTGGATTAGCAGTTTAACTCAAATCCCTCTCAAGTTCTGTATACAGTATGTAGTGCTTAAGGATTTTATGTTTCCCAATAAATGCAGTTAAACAGCTATTTCATTCAAATACAGTATAACTCTATTAGAAAAGCAAACCTGTCTCTTGACCAAATTGGAATATGCTATTTTTCTTCTAGTTTCTTTCTGAGACCCATACATCTTCGGTTTCAAAGCTAATGTACTAGTTTTTCCACAGCAAATAGAAGTGTGTTCTCTCTGAGTATTTCATATGGGATGGTTTACAGTAGTTTCTGTTCTCTTTCTTTCTACCTCAGTTGACCTTGAAATTGACATTGGCTTGCTCAGTTTTCAAGTCCTTGTCAAAAATACCTTGTTATTAAAACTTCAGAACCTATTTGCACAATAATAATGCTCCAATATAATAATGAATAATCTAAGACTAAGACAGTTAGTTGTTTTAGTATTCTATGATTAAAAACAGATAGTCAATGACATTACCAATGGAGCAGGGCAGGAAAATGACGATTTGTGTTCTGATATTACATGTAGTAAGATTAAAAAGCTTTAAACTACAGTAAACTGGGAGCCACACTGGCGGCCGACCTGAGTCTAAGTCGGCTAGATCCGCGGCTCTCAGATTATCCCGGTAAGGTGCAGTTTTTTGTCGTTTTCACCCGGAGTGAACTGCGTTATTTTCGCGCTCGTGATATTACCATTTTATTCTCGCTGTCTGCAATACTGCAATGTCGTGTAAAAACTCAGGGGGGCGTTTGCGAGCTGTTGTCTTGGAAGTCTAATACCTTAGCGGTTCAACCAATGTCAGTACACAGTCTGTGTGTGCGCGCACAGTAATTGTAAATTTGCATATTTAAAGTATACATGCATTTGCAGTGCTGTTCTGCAGTACAGTATGTCTCAGTATGTCTCATTTGAAAATTGTTCAAACGCATAGGCGTGTACTGTACTGTAACAGTGTCACATTTCGGCATTCGAGACTGCATTAATGGTGTTTTGCGCCATGCAAGGAATCGGCCATGGACGGACAATGTGGTGGACTTTCTGGTTTAATCACGGGAACTGTAAGACCATACTGTTGTGCTGAACTGTGCTGTACATGTTTTGACCTGCTGAGCTTAAATAAAGGAGATGTTTTGACCTGCTATACTGTATTTAACTTACTGTTTTAACTTGCTGTACACACACACAGGACCTGCACAATTCCAGTCTCTGAGGGCCGCAAACAGGTACGGTTTTCAAGTTTGTCCTGAAAACCGGGCCTGTTTGCTGCTCTCGAGGACTGTAGTGGTGCAGGTCTGACTGACTGTTTTGCACACCATCCCACTGTACTGTATATGTTTCTTTAATAAAGGAGATGTTGCGTTTTGTATACTGTATTTTATGAATAAAGATTTTTTTTAATCACAGGTAAGACCATACTGTTGTGCTGAACTGTATTGTACTGTATTGAGATGTTGTTGTGTGTTTTTTAACTTGTATTTATACAGAAATGTTTTAACTTGCTGTACACACACACAGGACCTGCACAATTCCAGTCCCTGAGGGCCACAAACAGGCACGTTTTTCAAAGGTTACCCTGAAAACCGGGCCTATTTGCTGCCCTCGAGGCCTGTACTGGTGCAGACTGTTTTGCACACCATCCCACTGTATATGTTTTGACTTGCCGTTCTTTAATAAAGGAGATGTTGCGTTTTGTATATTTTATGAATAAAGAATTTGTTTTTATAACATGTGACTGTAAACCATACTGACTGACTGTAAATGTTTTTACTTTCTGTACATAAATGTTTCCACTAGCAGTAAACCATACACCTGTTGATGTTTTGAATTGCTGTGCACTTAAAATGTTTCTACATTGTACAGTATTTGTAAATAAATGTTTTTGTACTTACTCCACCAATAAAAGAACATGTTGATTTGTTTTACATTGTTCCATTGGCTCCTTTGCTACTGTAACAAAATACAGTGTTTCTAGAATGTACACTACTGTCCAGGCACACTGTACTGTATACTGTAGGCATGCTCAATACAAGAGTATTAAAAAAAATAGAAGACACATACAGTACTGTACTGTACTGTATGTACTGGCACTGTATAGAAGACACATACTGTATGTACAGTACTGTAATACATGTAGAATAAATGCATAGTTTTTATTTTTTCGGGTTTATTACACAGTATACAGTATATAAAAAAGTATTGTATACTGTACGGCCGGAAAACATCAGCATACTGTTTCAGGTATAGTATTCTATCCTAATCAATAACAACGGCCACTAAACTGTAGACTCCGGTACGTGGGTTTTTAAATCCGATGCAGCAATGTGCAGGCATTGTTACACAAAGCGATATTAGCCATCGAAATCCCTCCATTAGCCGTTTTCTTTTCTGAGGAAAAACAAAAAGAAAAGTTTTACTGTAATGGTCAGTCCCCTAACGAAGGTCCCAGCCAGTCCCACCAATAATTTTCTCGGGGGGCGTCTCCTGTTCACATGCGCATGTGCCTACCTTCGATGTAATGACACGCAAATGCGTTTCAAGAAAGTTCCAATGCGCATGCGCCTAGCGTTCCACCAATTGTTCAGTACTGTATCTGCAGTACAGTACTGTAGAAGCCGCTCAGCCAATGATATTGCTTACAGGAGAATCGCTTGACTTTTGAATCGCACCAATATTGATACTGTATTGTCAAAATAAAAAAAACACAGAAAATAATACGGCAACAATACTCACCATAGAATTTCCGATTCAGCTGGCGCCGGCGCCGGTCCACTGCCAGTCCAGTGTTCTTGATCATCCACGTCGATAGTTTGCAGCGGGACTAGTCCACCTGTAGTCAGCTGATTAGGCTGGAAATTGCTTAGGTACATGCAAGCTTGATCGAAACTGCACGCGAAATCCGGCTCAGGCTTTCTGGATAGACAGCAAGGGTTGTCACTGACGGTGGGACCGTTATTGGAAGCCGGTGCTGGTGCATTGCTTGGCAGCGACTGTCGTTTCTTAGTTGGTTTTAACACGACCCTTCACCTTTTGCCATCTGCACGATCATACAGTAGATACAGGAAAAAGCCGGTGATACACACCAATACCCTCCAACAAATTGTGGCTCAATACGATAAAAACAGGGATCGCTACATAACCTTTTCCTTATTGCACGCTTCCACGTATGAGGAGCTGGCGAAAATTTGTAAAAGTCATAGTTTTCGATAAAATACTGATAAATTTGAACAACTGTTGCCATCTTATCATCTGTTGCATTAATCGCGGCCCATATCAAATACGCGTAACTTCTGTCGGGTTTTTTAAAAACGTGCTGCACTTGAACACTCATGGCGGGCGGCGGGTCTCTGGAGAATACTGTAACCGAAACTGGTCTTTGTCTTTCTTTAATATGAAAAGCCTAAATTGATACATTTTTGCAACCTCTTCCTTCAGTCTCAAGGCCAAGTTACAATAGCACACTGTGGTATCTTTTTTAAATGAAACACCTGCAAGTCGACACATTACTGAAGCGCATGCGCATTACAACTCATGAATATCTGCCATATGGCGGACACGCGAAGAATTGCAACCTATTAAATCCGAACCATTCTCAATAAACGCATCAACCGCGCATCAACTGCGCGTCAACCACGCACGACCCGCGCATGACCCGTGGCTGAGAACACGAAATGAATGCGGCATGCTCCAGGTGAAGTGCGTCGCATTCCAGGAAAAAGCCAGGGGAAAAAATCGGCGATGTGTTAGAATAAGATGAGCCGCAGCAGTATATTACATTACAGGCATTTCTTTTACATTTGTAGAAATGCAACAGTCTCATATTTAAATTGTTCAATTTAATTAAATCTAAAACATTCATTATTGTGAAATCACAATAAACAGTCATTCGATCGTATCTACAGTCATAAGCCATGATAATATATAATCTTTGTAATATAATATATCCTTAAATATTTGGATATTTGTTACCAGGAAACATTTGGAATTTTTCTGCTGTTTCACCATGGTCAAGGGTCTACATTTGCATTATTGTTTTTGTGACATCTAGGGTATAATGCATATAGAGTATTTCTCTAATCTACTTAATTTACAGTACTGCATTTTGTGATTTAAAAATGTTATTTACTTCAAATTTTAGGCTGGTGCAATTTGGGTTGTATGTACTGTTTGTATATCTTTATTTATTTACCTCCACCCAGGTACATTGCACTTTACAATGCACGTGACATAATATTATAACACATTGGAATAAGTGCTACAGGCAAAACAATAGGAAAAGGAGTCCCTGCCCTGAAGAGCTTACACTCTAAGTGGTAAGTGGGGAGAACTTACAGAGAGAGAAGGAAGGTGTTCTGGTAAGTGCGTCTGCAAGGGGCTAAGGTCAGTGCATATGAGATATATGGTAGGGTTATATTGCACTCTACTGTCTGGCTCAGACTATGGTTTGGACTTTTCTCAGCATCGCCATATTATGCAAGGTTAATATTAACCATTTATGATCAGCACGAGTAATTGAAGACCATTCTAATGCCAAGTGTCAAGAGAACATTTAAAACCATTCAATCTTTTCTGACTGCTGATCAATCATCACATTTGTCCCGACATTTTCTTTCGGAGGTAAGGGTAAATGTATGAAGATCATGTTTGAAGTAAAACTTTAATAAACTCACATTTATATTGTCTGCACCTGAAAGTTATCATAATCAAAGTTTCATGAGATCATGTACTTAAGAACTTATGACAGAATTACTGATTTTATCATTTATATTCCGTTTGGCGGTTCATCATCATTTGTGGGAGCTCTGTGGCACATCAGGACTGTAATTCCAATGAGTGACACAATTCTGCATACAACAACCATTGTTTTGACTTTGGCCCCCCTTTACTGTGTTCAAAGTGCAGCAAGACAACCAAATATTTCACTAAGAGGTATGAATGTGTGACACGATCGTACAAGTTAACAAACTTTGCTGCTTTTCCATGAAAAGTGTGGTTATGTGACAGGTTTTATTTTAACCAAATTAAAAAATATGCGCAAGGTATGAGGATCCATGTTAAAAGCAAAAAGTGATACACTGGCAGAGCTCAATCGCATGTCATCACCCAGAATCCATGGCTGCCGCAGAAGCATTGTATGCTGAGTGACTGTGGGGAAGGCGGGTTTGTGGAACTCTGTGAGACATGTGAATGTGCTCATAAGGGGTCATTTTATGTTCTGTAAAAAAGGGTAGAATTTTCAGATCATTTCAGAAAAAAAGGACTACATTTAGCAATATTTTTTTTCATTAAAACCCTAACCTGCTTCAAAAATGGCAAGAAATGAACACAAAAGTCACAAACAATATTTAGCAAA
This sequence comes from Ascaphus truei, assembly GCF_040206685.1. Taxonomy (NCBI): domain Eukaryota; kingdom Metazoa; phylum Chordata; class Amphibia; order Anura; family Ascaphidae; genus Ascaphus; species Ascaphus truei. Next base: position 335,197,913 of record NC_134483.1, on the reverse strand, counting down.
ATACTGTACAGTACATTGTGAGCAGTTTGCACAACTCTACTAAGTGGGTAATTCAATATACTCTAAAGTATACTGTAGCATATTCAAGGCAATGGGGAATTTCTACTGCTTGCTGTGAGATCAGCTGCTTTGGAGTATATTTAATTACCCCCTAAGTGGACTATATTAATTGGGTTATTGGTGCAGGGAAAACTGCTTTCTCACTGTCTTTTGATCACTCCATGCCTTTCCTCAAATTCTGTGTTTGCATTTGTATATCTCTCCTGTCACATTGACTCCCCTTTAAAAGCTTCTAATTCCTTCACTGCCCTAAGGACATCTTGTAAACATTCTAAAAGGGGCACTTGCCTGGTCATTAGAATGCTTATAAATTTCCTACTGCTCTCCACTCAAGCGTCACCTCTCATCTACAGAGAGCTCCCAATATGCAATCAGGGATGAAGAAGTGACTCAATGAGTAAAGGCACTTACTGATAACAACAATACTGAGTTTGAAGCAGCGGAAACCTGGTTTAAACCCCGGTGTCAACTCCTTGTGACCTTTATCAAGTCATGTAATCTCCCTGTGCCTCAGGCACCAAAAACATAGATTGCAAGCTCATTTTGGCAGGGAATGCCATCCTACAGTATGTGATGCATACTGCACACGATATTGTAATTGTGAAGTGCTTTGATTATAATCAAATATATATCACAAACAATAGAAAATCTGCCTCCTACACGCTACCGAAGGATGTCTGATAGTTTCTGGTATAGTGGGGCTTTGTGAGCCCATTTTGCTGTTTTAAAGACAATTTTTTGTGCCAATGTATACAAATACTTCCATCTTACCTTTGGCTTCGTCCCTGGTGGCTGCAGCTGTGCGTGCGACAGTGTGCGTGGTGCACACGAGGTACGGCCCTCTATGGGGCCGGCCCCAGTAACTGTGCCTGTGCGCATCTGCGCGTTGCATGACCGGTGCAGCGGCCGAGCAATGGCCACGTTATGGCGGCGGTTCAGCCATTGTGGGCGAACCAGTCGCGTAACATCATGGCTACGCCCCCAACATGCCCCCAGTTGCCTGTGATCTGAAATCCATCAGATTGCTTGACTGGAGCGGGAGAGCGCTGGGAGGCGCTCCGTCGTGCTCGTACGCTCTGGGGCCGTAGCCTAAGGGATACTACAAATGCCCTTTTGAGATGGAATAAATTGTTTATAAATGGCAATGTCCTTATCAGAACCTGCAATGTTGAATTTCTCTATACGAGCATTTGTCATAAAGATAGAATTGAGGCTGCCAGAAGCGTTCTATCTATGAGAAATTTGACTATATAATAGTGAAGTACCCCGCTACAGCAATGTGATTAGGAAATAATATTGTGGGAGTGGTGCCTTGGGTAAGGGTATATCAAGGTACAAACAAAAGAAAAATAGAAACCCAATTAGGCACTCAATTCCCAGATGCTGAATGTTGTATGAATTAAGTTAAAATACATTTTATTGATCATCAACTTTAAAATAATGGGGGTTAAAAATCCACTAAAGGACACACGCATAACAATCCAATGTCGAGTACTGGGTGTACTCTGGATTGATCAAGAATAGAAACAATTGAGTGGGATTAAATCAATCTTTCTAATGAGGTACTAGTGTTACCGTTAACCTAAATGAAGGTGTTATTTCAACAGTGTGGAGCACACAAACACTGAGTGTAGATGTAACAGCCCATATAATGATTAAACCACTTGGGTATATGAACCCTATAACGATATAGGATAAGTGCAAATAATAACTAGCAGCATATACAGGAGACCAGGCAATTGTATGGCAGAGGTATATATGTGCACGCCTTTGATCTATGCAGAGCAGCTGATAAAAGACACGTATAACTGCTGCAACAGTGCACACCTATGATCTATGTAAAGTGGTAAGGTAGGTTAACTGTATCACCAAAATAATCTGTTCATGTGGGCCGAGCGGACCAGAACTTGCCCGATCCTAATGCCGGAGGGTACTCTCCATTGTGGCCAGTTTCAGCTCGCTAGGACCCATGGAAGCGGAGTTACAGAAAATGGGTTTAAATGCCTTTTTAATCAAGATACATTTCTCCGCCATTGAAGTCAATGGCAGAATCACACAATTCAATAATTACCCTGACCCCGTTCTGCTGATCAGAGAGGGTCAGGATTTGCCATTCAATCAAGTCGATGCTATGACTATCTGCTGGCCAAATCCTAGCTCTCTAGTTTCTGCAGAACCAGAGTTCCAGGGCTACAGTTTTACCTTCTTTTAACTTAGCCGTTTAAACACGTGGCTTTCCCCATTGAAATCAATAGGGCCGGCGCCGCCATAGGATTCAATGGGGTCTCCACTATCATTGGAGTCAATGGTAGGACCCTCCGGTCTGGCGCGACCCTTTCCCGGGGTCATTGACTGTCGGACCCTGTTGGGATCGAGTGAGGGGGTTCCTAGGATCTAGGGGCAAAAAGAACTTTATTCCGGGGTGCCCTAGAACCTAAGTTTCCCACGCCAATTGTACGTGAACTTGACCGGCGATTGATCAAAGCTCTTTTTTGAAAGTGTTTCCGCTCTTGCGGTTTTGCGGGCTGGCTGGCTGCCAGCTCATCTCCGGAGGTCGGCATTGAGGAATCCCTATTGAAACACATTGCACCATTGACTTTCAATGGGGAACCGCCGCTCCTCCTCTCTGGCGCCACCTGCAGGTCTTCTAGGGAAACGTGCCCAAATCGCCGGAATCTCCATAGGATTGTATTGAGCCCCAACGGCGACCTATGGAGAAACTGCAAAATGGAGACTGCAAAGGCGGGAAAAGGGACAAAGGGCCATAAATACAGAATTAACATGAACCCTTTCCCTGCCGCATAGATCCCAGTGTATGTGTTGGTGCAGATACTGGAATGGGAACAATACATATTTACAGGGGAATACACATTTGGGGGTTGAAGCAGGGTAGAAAACACATAACTGGACCACAGTCCAGTTAACCCCTTGCCTCCCACGTGAGAGCAGGGGGTGGCCAAATGTGGTGTAACCCCTTTAATACCAGGCCAAACCCCCTCTCCCACGACAAGATGCAGCGACCGTTATCCAACCATTTATCGGGTTGAATCACGCACTATAGTGCGTGGTGTCCGAGATGGTAAGCTGCAGACTAAATGGCCCATCGGATTAACACATCAGGTGTCACTGCTGTGCTAATCCTACCGGGGTCTACCTGTCTGTAAGAGACCCCCAATAAAAGATAGGCTGAATATATTACTCTAACTGTGCGCCTCTAACAGGCGATCGCATGGGTTTTATTTAAATTTGAACACTACAGTGTTGTAGTAGGGGGTCTCCGGAGCTGAACCACACTGATTTGAGGTCCGGAGATCCCCTACTTCCCAAGATACAGGTCCCATCATGGGGTGACAGTATCCCCGCCATGTTAAAATCCTGTGGGTCATGTGACCGTGGGATTTTAACATTGCAGGAGATACCGGCACCCCATAATCTGGCCGGTATCTTAGGGAAGTAGGGGGTCCCTGAGGCTGATATCAACTTTGTCAGCTCAGAAGACCCCCTCCTCCCGCACACTAGTATCAAACCCCCTCCCCACCCCCCAATGAAAAAAACATTACCTTAGCGGAAAGGTGCTAAGTTAATGAAGCTGCTTACATTTTATTTTTATTCATAGTGTGCGTGAGCAGGGGGTCTTCTGAACTGAATAAAGTTAATTTCTATCTCGGGGACCCCCTGCTTCCCGAGATACAGGCCCCGTATGGGGTGCCAGTATCCCTGCAATATTATAGGCCTCAGGTCACGTGACGAGGAGGATTTTATCATGGCTGGGATACCGGCACCCCATAACTGGATCTGTATCTTCAGCTCTGTAGACCCCCTGCGTATGCACACTATGAATACAAATAAAATGTAAGCAGTTTCATTACCTTTGCAGCTAGCCGCTAAGGCAATGAAGGGGTTAAGGCACAATAGCAGGTTTATTATGTGACTTAATTGAGAAGAAAAACTGTAGATGCATGAATTATATTGTCAGGAACGAGTACTTCCGATAAACTTTGTGTGCGTGTACTATGACACAGAAAAATGTTTCATTGAATTTCTGCGTGTTCTATGGAGCCTGTATGGAATGCATATGTGTGTCATTGATTTTCTATGCATGCAAACTGTATGTATAAACTGTATAGAACATGTGTAGTACTTCAAATGTCCATACTGCAACTTTTTTCATTGCATTCTACAAATTGACAAAAGAATGCAGGCAGCTTTACTCTGGTGTTAAAACTGACAAGCTTCCATCCTCTGTAGGCCGCCTGTATGTTGACAGTTGTAGAGAGTATGCGCAGAAAACTTTCTCTCTCCATCCTGCTGTAACAAGTGCTCACCACAAACTGGACGGGACTCCGAGGCTGAGTTTGGGATATTGGTACACACCAACCTACAACTGCGTAACTGCGTAACCACGTAACCGCATCCGGAGTGCAGCGTGAAGGTTGTGTAGCCAGGTTAGGGTAGGAGAGGTCAGAATGGTTGTGAAACTCGCTGTGGTCTAGGATTGGGGAGGTTGTATGGTTGTTGTGCGTAGCCGGGGTCCAGGGGTCAGAGAAGGCAGAGGTCCAGGTACAAGCTGAGGTCAAAAGGTACAAGAGAGCAAGACAGAATGGACAGAGCAACAGCAGGGCAGCAGGAAGCTTGAGGCAAGCACTACGTATATAGACAAAGTTTATGTTCAGTCAGTTTGCATCAGGGCTTGCTGAGCATATAAGGAACAGGTAGCCAATGGGAGAGTCCCTCCAGGCTGTGAGCAATGAATACTTAAGAGGTAGACTGTGAACTGATAGGCGGGGCGGAGTGTATCCCAGGTGTGGAGTAGTTGATGGTATTAACTCCTTGTGTATCCCTGGTAATGCGGCGCCGGTGTGTAGTGTGCAGAGGCGCATCCTCCGTTGCGTCACTGGAGGCTGCACAGGGGCGGAGCCTAGGTACAGTCCTGGTAGGGGTAATATGGCGCTTGCACGCAGCGCACGCGCGAGGAGCATCAGCCGAGATGTCACGGGGCGGGGCCTAAGCCCGATCGTGAGTTGTCCCCCAGACTGGCAGCATGACTCCTGTGCACACCCTCAGAATGAGGTGAGTCACCCAACACGTTCACGGGACGTATTATGGGGGCAGGGCCGAGGTCCAATCCTCACACCTGCCTAGGATAAGAGCTCCTAAGTATCTCTGAAGTGTTGGGATGCTTTTATTTCTTTCCGAATCTGTTCTGATTTTAGAAAACTCTACCTGGAAGCATAGGGATTTGCCTCTTTCTTGTTCTAAGGTGCCTTTAGCTTCTTTCATTACTAATTGTATCATTGACTTTTATGGTTCCAATAGTTTCTTTACTTTTTCCATTTCATGGAGTTTATTATTTCCTTCATTGATCTGGTCGGTCAAAGCTGAATTTACTCCTTGCAGATTCTTGTATTCTCTCTTCAAAGTCTCTGAATCACTCCAGACTTTTTGATACTATAAGTATCCTTCAATGTACTCACCTGTGTGTTGAGACGGTGAAGCTCCTCTCAACAGACTCTCAGTTAAGTGCTAACTTGATCAATGAGGTCAAAATTGTGTGTGAGTGCTCAAGTAATTCTGGAAAAATATCTTTAACACAATAATGTATTCATTCATTTTTTAATATGAAAGTACTTATACAGAGACCTCTATTGAGAGTGGGTGATATGTAAGGATATTCAAAGTGTCTTTGAAAGGGAGAGTTGCACTCTTCTTAATAAATGGGTAATTTTTCCCTGAAGGTGTAGGTGAGAAAATTGTGTAGGAACCGCACCCTTAATTCTTCATTGGGAAATGTCCATAAATAGATTTCTTTAGCAAGACATCCAGAAAAACTAAAGCCAACGTACTCCCATTTTTTATCTTCTTCACCTACTCAAGGACTCCGTTTGGGCATGAACAGCTGCAGGTAACAAAATCCAATGGCAACCAACAAAACTGAAGCAGTGCACAGCCATGGGAGTCAGGAAAACTAGTGAAATGTGAATGCATCTTTAAAGCAGAAAACTTGGTACTGTATTAGCAATAGAGATATCAAGCACAGCAGGGAAACCAGATAAAGAAGAACTTGCTTTAAAAGCTGAAGCTTTAGAAACAGTAATAGGAAAATCACACATTGCGGGGGAATCTCAAACTACAGGAAAAACAATGGGAAGTACTCTAGCGGCCCCCCCTAGCCATAGGCGGGGGGGCTTCATGACCGGGGGGGGTCCGGCCTTCCCCTCGCTGGCCCGCCCCCACACCTCCCTCCCCAGGACAGGGGAGGAGTTCCAGGAAGGCCTACTTAAGGCCAGGCTGGCGGGCAGCACATCCTCTTTGGCTGCCCTCCAGACGATTTGGACGTCCCGCTCCTCCCTGCAGTTTAAACTAAGGTAAGGCCCCGAAAGGGGGGTCAATCCTGGGCACTCCCCCCTCCTGTATAGCCGCGATTTTTGAATCGGCGGCGAGGGGGGAGGCGGGATGCAGGGAGGAGAGGGACCCCGTAGGGTAGCGGCCCGTCCCCATCCTCCATCTGCGGCGCGCAGCATGCAGCTGGGGGGGTCGGACTTAAGCCTGTGCCGCGGCGGCTGCAGGCGGGGAGGGGTTGGTCTCGGGGGACAGAGGGGGTCTGGCGGGCAGTAGGGGCCTGACGGGTTTTTCCCCGCTTCTCCTGGGGGGGGGGAGGGGGGCTACCTGCTCCCGCAGCGTTGTGCGGGCGGTTGCCTCCTCCATCCGCATAGCCCCGCGGCGGCTGCCATGGGTAGGGGCACCCGGCGGGGAGAGGCAGAGGGATGTTGGTTGCGGGGAGAGGGGGTTCCGGCCGAGGCATGCGGCCCGCGTGTGTCCCATGCGGGCGGCTGCTCGCGGCCCGTTCGGGGGCTGGGGCGCAGTCCCACGTGGTGGAATGTAGCGCGGGCAGAGGCCCCTCCCCCCCCCCTTTTCGTTTAGTGGCCTCGGGGCACGGGGGTTGGGGTGGACCGGTCAGCCATGCGGCTGGAGAGGCGGCTGCTCCCGCGCCCCCCCCTTCCCCCACACTTGTGGGGTCGTTAAAATGTATGCGTGAGGTGGGCTGTACAGGGGGGGCCGGCCGGAAAAAATCTATAATAAATAAATAACGTTGTATGGGTATATATGGGTGTGATATGGGTGTGTATATATATGTATATGTGTGTATATATATATGTATGTATATGTATGGGGGTGTATATATATATATATGTATGTGTGGTATGGGTATGTATATGTGCGTGGGTATATATGTGGATGTACGTACAGGTATTTATGGGTGTTATGTGCAGGTATGTGGGTGTGTATGTACATGTGTATATGGGTATGCACGTATACGTAAGTGGAGATATACGCATGTATAGGCTAGTGCAGCCGCTCTTAGTGGTTGCGGCCCTAGGCCGGGGGTAAGCACAAAGAGGGGGCGGCCAAGGTTGGCGCTTCACGGTCTGCCCCCGCAGTTAGTTTCGGCGGGGGGACACACGCTGATGCGCTCGGGGCGATTATGTGCAGGTTTGTGTGTGCGGGTATATATATGTGTATACGGGTACGTATATATGTGTACATGGGTACAGGTAAATCGGTGTACGTGTATGTAGGCATGTATACTATAAGCTATATAAATATACTGTAGTTCGGCGGGGGGGGACACGCTGAGGCGCTGGGAGCGATGGCAAGTGGATGCTTGACTGCTCCCAGCGGCCGCTTCCTTCTGGTATCCCGTGCGGGGGTAGCAGTTGCCCGCCCGTGCGGGGTGGGGGTATGGCGAAGTTGGGACAGAAAGGCTGGCATAAGATTTGCATAGGAGGGAGCGCGGTCTGACTGGCGACGTGTCCCCCCCACTTATGGTCTCAGACGGTGCAGAGAATTATATAATGTCAATAGAGCACTTTATCTAGGGACATTATAGACTATATAGATATATTGTGGTAATTATTAGATGATAAATACTTGTTAATGGGAATCGCAATGTTTAGCATTTATGCTTGGTTACTTTATCTGAATTCCCCAATTAATTCATGGATGGGCGCATGGGGAGGCGTGCGTGCGGAGGCGCATGTGTGGGGGATAGGTGTGTGGGCACAGGTAGTTGGATATATGGATATACGTGTAGGCACATCAGAAGTATGTATGTAGGCACATGTGGATGTTTATATGTGTAGGGGCACACGTAGAAGTGTGCGGGTGTATAGGGGCACACGTAGATGTGCGCTTGCGTGTGTGGGCACACGTAGATGCGTGCGGGTATGTATGGCCACACGTAGAGGTGCGCGAGTGCGTATGGGCACACGTAGGCAGGTGCACGTGGATGCGCGCGTGTATGAGCACGCGTGGATGCGCGCGTGTGTAGGGGCACACGTGGATGCGCGCGTGTGTATGGGCACACATAAATGCGCGCAAGTGTATGGGCACTCGTAGATGTCAGTAGAGCTCTTTATCTAGTGACATTATAAACTATATAACTATACTGTAGTAATTATTAGATGATAAATACCACACGTAAATGCGCGCGTGGGTATAGGGGTGCATGTAAATGCGCGCGTGTATGTGGACATGCGTAAATGCGCGCGTGTATGTGGACATGCGTAAATGCACGTGTGTATGGACACGCGTAGATGCGCGCGTGTGTATGGGCACGCGTAAATGCGCGCGTGTGTATGGACACGCGTAGATGCGCGCGTGTGTATGGACGCGTGTGTATGGACACGCGTAAATGCGCGCGTGTGTATATGGGCACACGTAGATGCGCGCGCGTGTGTATGTGGGCACACGTAGATGCGCGCGAGTATATGGGAACACGTAGATGCGCGCGTGTATATGGGTTCACGGAAATGCGCGCGTGTATATGGGCTCACGGAAATGCGCCCATGTGTATATGGGCACACGGAAATGCGCGCGTGTGTATATGGGCACACGGAAATGCGCGCGTGTGTATACGGGCACACGCAGGGCACGCACGTGCGTGGGTAGAGGGGCACACGCAGGTGCGCGCGGGTTTATATGGGTGCGCGTGGATGTATATGGGTGCGCGCGGGTGTGTATGGGCACGCGGAAATGCGCGCGTGTGTGTATATGGGCACACGGAAATGCGCGCGTGTGTGTATATGGGCACACGGAAATGCGCGCGGGTGTATATGGGCACACGGAAATGCGCGCGGGTGCGTACGGTTTGCTGTGCGGGGAGAGGGGCTGGCGGAGGCAAGCGGTCACAGCGCGTGAGGCCCTGGGTTGCTAATCCTGGGGCAGGCAATAGTCGCGACCCGTGCAAGCAGGGACGGGTAGGGACGGGCCGGTGCCCCGTCGCGCAAAAATTTTGGACAGGCATACGGGAAGCGGGCTGCATGGCATCAATGGCAGAGCAGTTACGCCTTCTTCAAGTCGAGGCGGAAAACCATGACGAGGCATGGTTGGATCGGTGGTTGCATGCGTTGTTCTCTGCGATATACGTATATAATGTCAATAGAGCACTTTATCTAGGGACATTATAGACTATATAGATATATTGTGGTAATTATTAGATGATAAATACTTGTTAATGGGAATCGCAATGTTTAGCATTTATGCTTGGTTACTTTATCTGAATTCCCCAATTAATTCATGGATGGGCGCATGGGGAGGCGTGCGTGCGGAGGCGCATGTGTGGGGGATAGGTGTGTGGGCACAGGTAGTTGGATATATGGATATACGTGTAGGCACATCAGAAGTCTGTATGTAGGCACATGTGGATGTTTATATGGGTAGGGGCACACGTAGAAGTGTGCGGGTGTATAGGGGCACACGTAGATGTGCGCTTGCGTGCGTGGGCACACGTAGATGCGTGCGGGTATTTATGGCCACACGTAGATGTGCGCGAGTGCGTATGGGCGCACGTGTGTATGAGCACGCGTGGATGCGCGCGTGTGTATGAGCACACGTGGATGCGCGCGCGCGTGTGTATGGGCACACGTAGATGTCAGTAGAGCTCTTTATCTAGTGACATTATAAACTATATAAATATACTGTAGTAATTATTAGATGATAAATACCAAGCGTAAATGCGCGCGTGGGTATAGGGGTGCACGTAAATGCGCGCATGGGTATAGGGGTGCACGTAAATGCGCGTGTGTATATGGGCATACGTAGATGCGCGCGTGTATATGGACATGCGTAAATGCGCGCGTGTATATGGACATGCGTAAATGCGCGCGTGTATATGGACACGTAGATGCGCGCGTGTGTATATGGGCACACGTAGATGCGCGCGTGTGTATATGGGCGCGCGTGTGTATATGGGCACACGTAGATGCGCGTGTGTGTATATGGGCACACGTAGATGCGCGCGTGTGTATACGGGCACACGTAGATGTGCGCGTGTATATGGGAACACGGAAATGCGCGCGTGTATATGGGCTCACGGAAATGCGCGCGTGTGTATGGGCTCGCGGAAATGCGCGCGTGTGTATATGGGCTCACGGAGATGCGCGCGTGTGTATATGGGCACACGGGAATGCGCGCGTGTGTATATGGGCACACGGGAATGCGCGCGTGTGTATATGGGCACATGGAAATGCGCGCGTGTGTATATGGGCACACGGAAATGCGCGCGTGTGTATATGGGCACACGGAAATGCGCGCGTGTGTATATGGGCACACGGAAATGCGCGTGTGTGTATACGGGCACACGCAGGGTGCGTGTGTAGCGGGGCACACGCAGGGTGCGTGTGTAGCGGGGCACACGCAGGTGCGCGCGGGTTTATATGGGTGCGCGTGGATGTTTATGGGTGCGCGCGGGTGTGTATGGGCACACGGAAATGCGCGCGGGTGTATATGGGCACATGGAAATGCGCGCGTGTGTATATGGGCACACGGAAATGCGCGCGTGTGTATATGGGCACACGGAAATGCGCGCGTGTGTATATGGGCACACGGAAATGCGCGTGTGTGTATATGGGCACACGGAAATGCGCGCGTCTGTGTATACGGGCACACGCAGGGTGCGTGTGTAGCGGGGCACACGCAGGTGCGCGCGGGTTTATATGGGTGCGCGTGGATGTTTATGGGTGCGCGCGGGTGTGTATGGGCACACGGAAATGCGCGCGGGTGTATATGGGCACACGGAAATGCGCGCGTGTGTATATGGGCACACGGAAATGCGCGCGGGTGTATATGGGCACACGGAAATGCGCGCGGGTGCGTACGGTTTGCTGTGCGGGGAGAGGGGCTGGCGAAGGCACGCGGTCACAGCGCGTGAGGCCCTGGGTTGCTAATCCTGGGGCAGGCAATAGTCACGACCCGTGCAAGCAGGGCCGGGTAGGGACGGGCCGGTGCCCCGTCGCGCGAAAATTTTGGACAGGCATACGGGAAGCGGGCTGCGTGGCAGCAATGGCAGAGCAGTTACGCCTTCTTCAAGTCGAGGCGGAAAACCATGACGAGGCATGGTTGGATCGGTGGCTGCAGGCGTTCTCTGTGAAACCAGCACGTGGCACTAAGGCTGCTCCCCGCGGGAAGGGGAAGCAGAGGGCGCTGCAGCACAATGCGTCAGGCGGCATGTAGAGAAGCCGCGCTCCACAGGAAGGGAGCGCGGAGGGTGCTGCAGTGCAAGGCGGCAGGCGAAGTTCAGCAACCGCACGCAAGGCGGCAGCCCTCGGTCACGGTACCGTGAGGCAGGGCGTCAAAGCGGAGGGCGCTGCAGCACAACGCAACAGGCGACAGTCGACAGCCCTCAGGCAGCATTGCGCGCTAGACAGGCGGCAGGCAGAGAAGCCGCGCTCCACAGGAAGGGAGCGCGGAGGGTGCTGCAGTGCAAGGCGGCAGGCGAAGTTCAGCAACCGCACGCAGGGCGGCAGCCCTCGGTCACGGTACCGCGAGGCAGGGCGTCACAGCGGCCTGGTCGGGCCTCAGCGAAGGTGGGGAGGACTTCGACCGCTGGGACGCAGGACACGGCGGATCGGCGCGCAGGTCGGCCCGCCAAGGAGGGGCGGCGACTTCCAGCCACCGTGACGCAGAACAGGGCGTCACGGCACGCCACACGGCCGCCCGTTGCTGACGCGGGCGGTGTCACTGTCAGGATTTCGCCTGCAGAGTCGGCAGGGCCAAGGAGACAAAGACGGCCAACCGCAACCGCGGTTGGTGCCAATGTTTCGTAGAGCAGAGAACCCAGCATGGTTCGACTACGTGGAGCCGGCATCGGGTGAAGGGCGAACCAAGTCGCAGCCCAGGTCTCTTCCTCACGGGAAGCCACAGGTGGCCACGGCCGGGGTCACTGGCACCGCGAATACCATTCCAGTACCAACAGCCATCAGCCGGACCCCGGTGTCTTTCAATTCTTCAGCCACGGCCGGGGTCAGGGGCGCGGTAGCCGACCCACCCGGCAGCATCACGCACTGCACAGATGGTGGAACAGCCCCGGCAGGCGGTTGATGGAGACACGCCGTGGAAGTACGGCATATGGCGTATCGGGTAATGGTAAGGAGTCGCGTTTAGGGCGGTATCGAGGAGATGCGTCAAGGCTTGCAGTGGGCGACACAGAGCGAGCAAGGGAAGAGGCGTGGCCCAGTCCACTGCCAGGGTCGATTCCCTAGGGGTCACTGAGGGCGGGTAAGAAGCCTGCAGCAGTAAAAAAGGCGAAATCCCAGATAGCGCTGGGTAAAGGCGGCCTGCGGCTCCGGAGGTGGGTATGTCCGGGACCGGGTGAGGGATAGTGCAGCGAAAAAAGCGATTCTCAGGGCATCTTTAAAAAGCATGGCAAGTTGAGTAACTACTGCCCCAGGCGCGATTGGCAGCCCCAGGTGGAATGGAGAGGGCAGGCTGGGCCGGTAGAGGAGCATCGGTCCCGCTGCTAGGCATGCCAGGCGGGGTAGACTTATTTGAGTTTCCGGGAGGGCTTCGAGAGGGTCTGGAGGGTTGGCGGTACGGGCCTAGTTTAAGGGGGGTTAAATAGACCCGTCGGTGGCGGCTCTTGGGGGGTGGGTGCTTGTTCTTGCCAGACTGGGAGCTGGGCCGTTTGAGCCCGGGGGGAGTACGAGTGGGCAAGGTCAAATATCCATGACCTCGAGAGCCCGCTCGCGTAGGGGACACGAGGTCAGCGGTTCGAGGGCCGGCTGACCGTCCCCTCCCCCTCCTGTCAAAGGAGCACACTCTGGCAGGGAGTGCATTTACCCCATTAGGTTTTCTGTATAAATAAATAGCCGCGGCCATTTTACCTCCAGCTCCCGTTTCCTGTCTTTATTTGTACGTTGCATGTGGGTACAAGGCGGGGGGAGAGGGGAACCGCCTGGAACCTCCCTGGTCAAGCGGCCCCCCCTAGCCATAGGCGGGGGGGCTTCATGACCGGGGGGGGTCCGGCCTTCCCCTCGCTGGCCCGCCCCCACACCTCCCTCCCCAGGACAGGGGAGGAGTTCCAGGAAGGCCTACTTAAGGCCAGGCTGGCGGGCAGCACATCCTCTTTGGCTGCCCGCCAGACGATTTCCCACCCACCCATCCCCTTAGTAGTGATTGCAATCATGTAATGAACGGCAGCAGAAGGTTGAGCAGGGCAGGGTATTCCCAGGAATGTGGACATATGCATTGTATGCCGTGTTAATGGTTCTTTGTTCCGTTACAGCACGAACAGCTGATACTGTGCTGAGTGAAAGGACGAGGTTCCGAACAGGAGGGGTCATTGACCAGTTTTGCCTTTGTCGCGGCGGCTCTTGGGGGGTGGGTGCTTGTTCTTGCCAGACTGGGAGCTGGGCCGTTTGAGCCCGGGGGGAGTACGAGTGGGCAAGGTCAGTTATCCATGACCTCGAGAGCCCGCTCGCGTAGGGGACACGAGGTCAGCGGTTCGAGGGCCGGCTGACCGTCCCCTCCCCCTCCTGTCAAAGGAGCACACTCTGGCAGGGAGTGCATTTACCCCATTAGGTTTTCTGTATAAATAAATAGCCGCGGCCATTTTACCTCCAGCTCCCGTTTCCTGTCTTTATTTGTACGTTGCATGTGGGTACAAGGCGGGGGGAGAGGGGAACCGCCTGGAACCTCCCTGGTCATGTCTTTGAAATGGGAAACTGTGAGTCTGCAGTGGTTGCACCAGACATTACAGAGTAATAAGGGAAATGCATGCTTGCATCTGAAGTGGAGTCTCTAGAACCAACAGTGGTTACACCAAGCACTGCATAAATCAGGGGGAAAAAAACTTGTTTTTGATGTGGAAGTCGGTAAATCTGCAGTGGTTATACCAGATACTGCAGAGAAATCAGAGAAAAGCAAGGTTGTCTTTGAAGAGGAAGTCTTTGTACCAGCAAGTGTTAAATCAGGCACTGCAGAAGATGAGGGGAAATGTGCACTGGTCTTTGAAGCAGAACTTTTAGAATCAGCAATAGAGGTTTTAGACAACACAAGTGTACCTATCCTTACTGTGGGTGCTGTGGACGCTTTGCTTCTTGGGACCAAAAAAGCCATTTCACCTGGTGTTCCACACAGAAAGGAAAAGGGCTTTCTCAGGGACAAAAATCAAGAAAAATTGAAATCCCCGCCAAGTTTATAATTCCACAAATGGATTTTCAAACAAAAAAAGTACTTATCTTTCCCATCTTTCGCATCGTCGGGGTCTCTTGCAGCAGTTGGAGGCAGGCAGTGAAGAGGCAGGAATAGAATTAGAATACAGGGGTAGAACTGGAACACAGGAACAGGACTGGGACATTGGAATGTGGCTTGGACACAAGAACAGGACTGGGTCACAGGAACAGAGCTAGGATACAGCAATAGGGGTGGGATGCAGGAATAGGACTGGGACACAGGAATATGACTGGGATGCAGGAGCAGGACTGGTATGCAGGAACAAGACTGGGAAAAGCAACAGAACTGGGAGAAGTGAGATATACAGGCAAGGATGTTTAATTTAAACCTTTCCCTGACTCCTATGCGGTGCTTTAGATAACCACTGCTTATATTATTTCATAGACAAGTATATCTTTCCCAGTTTTTTCTGTAATGTCTGGTGCGACCACTACTAATCCTCAAGTTTCCATTTCAGAGACGAGACGGTATATACATTCCTTTTGTTTTTCCCTCACTATGTAATTCCTCCACAATGTGTGATATCCCTATTACTGATCCTAAAGCCCTAGCTTTAAATGCAAGTTCCACTTCTTCTGATTTCCCTGTTGTACTTGACATCTTTATTGCTAATTCCAAGGTTCCTGCTTTAAAGACACATTGATTTGTCACTGGTTTTCCTGGTGTGTTTGTTTTCCCTATTTCTGATTCTGTGGCTCCCACTAAAAGTTTGTCTGTCACTGACTTCAATGCAGAGCCCAAGGTATCAATTTCTGATTCTATGCATATTGGGTGCGGGGACTTACAGCCATGTTGAGCAATAAGTGAGACCACGGTACCACTGATGCTTCACAACTTACACAGGTAAATGGGAAGAAAAAGAAGAAGAAAGGAAGTACTCAGATTACAGTAAAGTTGCAGAAAAAGTAAAGGACCCTACAACATCAGGAAAGTATGCATCAGAAAAGAGCTGAGATGTGTTGCAGCCTAGGGTGACTTGCAGACACACCGAGCAATATACTGTTCACAATCCAGTGCTCCAGAGTACTCCTCATTAGTATAGTTAAGATAAATGTCATGTAATAAAGTTCCTTTTGGCACATCAATAGGAGAAACAGTCCATACACATGAATAGCGGTATTATATTAACGCCGTAGTGTTGGGGTTACATTTCTTACTCACGGCTTGATGAAGGGTGGCGCGCATGCAGTCCTACAGATCCGCAACTCCGTGCATCTCTGTTTAACCAGTATGAGGATGTGTTTAAAGTGAAGCAACAACTTGCATATTAGAAAGCACAATGATGTTGAGCTGGAAAACGCTTACAAACCGCTGAACCGTCTCCTATTCAGGCGTGCTCCCAGGCGAAATCAATGTAGAAGATAGACGTTCCAATCCAGGAAAAATGCTGGTGCACAGCTTGCTCACAAAAGGAAATGATGGGATATCATGATCAAAAAGGATTTATTGATTAGAAACATAGAAAAAAGTACTGACACTGTACGCGTTTCACACGCAGGGTGCTTTATCAATAAATCCTTTTTGACCATGATATCCCATCATTTCCTTTTCTGAGCAAGCTGTGCACCAGCATTTTCCTGGATTGGAACGTCTATCTTCTAGAGTGACTTGCAGAATTGTCCTGGCAAAGAGGAGATTGGGCAAAAGCAAATGAAGCCCTGAAACCAGCTAAAGAAGGTTTATCTCATGCACTTCAATCTGACTGGGATACGATTGATTGCCTCTTGGGACTATTGGATAAAGAGCAAAACACCAAGGCTGAGCTACAGATGTACCTGTCCGCAGCAATCGCTGCGTTCATCTTTGGAGCAAAGAAATTATCATTTGCAGAGTCACTTGGAGGATTTTTCGATCAATCTGGAGAAGTCATACACTGATGCTGTCAAGAACAAGAGCCTCATTGACCAAGTTGCCACAACACTGAAAGTCTCTTAGTTATCTGCTAAAAATCTTGGCATATATCGTCACACAGAGGGATGTAAGCTCATCAACATTATCGCCGGAATAAAGCAGCCTGCATTCTTCAGTTGATTTGGAGAATGCAACGATAAAGGAGGAAGTACTGTATGAACATTTTAAGCAACGTGTGATTGTACTCCCGTCAAATGTTAGAAAATTTCCGCAACAAAGACGCTACAGGAATATGAAGAAAGCTGCTTGTGTGATTAAGTCCGGCTACAGATCCTACATGATAATCAAACAAGCTGTGTGTTCTTATAGGGCATTCACAATTCTGTATCATGGCTATAGTCTGCTTTCCACGAAATGCTGAAAAGAAGGACCAAGTTACGACTGAGAAGTGCAGTACAAATTCAATCATTCTACCTTGCCCACATGGTTTGAAACAAATTCCTTGTTATTAAAGCAGCCACTATCAAGATTCAGTCTTTGATTAGTATTAGACAAATACTAATTTGCTATTGAATGCTGAGAAAGGCGTCATTGGTTATTCAGTGTTGCTTTCGTCTGAATAAAGGAATGCATCCAGAAAAAGAGGCTCAAGACTACAAGTCTGCCGACTACAACAGAAAGATACCACGGGGTACTGTCAGAGCTAATAAGAGTTCCATCAAGGTTGAGCTGCTGGAAATCTTTGATGCTAAGCCAGGCGCAGGTGGTCACACCAGCAACAAGGAAGAGGAAATTACACAATGCCTGGGAGAATCCACTGTCAAACTAGTGGAACATGAGTTTCAGCGAGACTTTCTCTGCTGGGTTAAAGAGGTTAATCCCCTTAATGAATCCTGTGCAGAGCCTGATGTACCCATTTCTGATCCTAAGACTACCACTTCAAGGACAAGTTTTCCGCTCACAGATCTCCTGGCAGCTGTGTTGATGCATCCTGACATGCAACTGCCCAAGGTACTGGCCTCCTACCGATGGCCAATCCAATGGCAGAGAACTATCTCGTCACTTCGCCTGTCACTGATACACTGGTGACACACTTTATTCGAGCTCGGCTAGTCCCACGAATTCGGGTATACTCGGGTGTATTGAGGTTTGTGACTGTTTTCTGCCCGAGTGCATTGCGTTATTTTCCAGGCAGGGATTGAAGCATTTTATTCCCGCTGGCTGCAATACTGCACAGTATATATATATATATATACTGCATTACAATTCATGAATTTATGCCATCTGGTAGACACGCGAAGCATTGCAGCCTATTAAATCCTAATCATTATCATTTAACAGATCAGCCGCCCGTCAGCCAGGCATGAACCATGGCTGGGAAGGCAAACGCAACGGGGCTTGTCAGAGGTGAGGAGCGGCGCATTCCAGGTATCTGCCAGGTACATACTGGTTATTTGCTCGAATAAAGTGTGTCGCAGCAGTAAATGTCTTTTTTATTGAACTAGACCTTGATAAGAGGAGAGTATCTTAGCCTTCCATTGCACCCCACCAGTCACTGCATATAGTGTCTTTTGGCTGGAATTCATCTGTGGCAGAGCATCTTTATGAACTTCTGCGTGCTGATCTGAGTAGTGGAGTTGCTCCATTGGAACTTTTGCCTTATCTTTCTGACCAACCCTCTGTGCCTCCTGTACCTTGCACTGATGCTCCCGGGAATACGAAAGAAATGAAACGTAATGCAAGCCAGGTTTCAAATCTTTTGTCTCAATTTATTACTCATAGGGTAATGACTTTTATACCAGAAAAAGAAGATATTGGTTAGAGGCATAACATAGGCGTAACCTGGGTGTGTCTTGGGCGTAGCTTTGATTAGAGGCGTGATTTAGGGGCAGGACATATTAGTGGCATGATTTTGGGACGTGTTTCTCCCAATACAGGCAATGTCTGAATACATAGCTTATTCATTGTCTGTTATCAAAAGAGACCTTGAATCTCTAGCAACTAAGTTATACTATTTTGCCTCTTTCAGAGAACCAGCCTTTTGTATATTTGACTAAAAGAGCAGGAAACTGACAATACAAAAAGTATCTTAGCATTTTCCTGAGCAGGGAGAAAGGAAATGTAATTTGGCAGAAACTGAGTGCATTAGGAATTATATTTCAGCAAAAGGCTGACTACAGAATCTTAACTAGTTATGATCAGACAAAATGGATGCTTAGCACAAGTGCAGATTCTGGCCTGACCTACTGGTCCTAACAGGTTGTACACTGGCGACACACTTTATTCGAGCTCGGCTAGTCCCACGAATTCAGGTATACCCGGGTGTATTGAGGTTTGTGACTGTTTTCTGCCCGAGTGCATTGAGATATTTTCCAGGCAGGGATTGAAGCATTTTATTCCCGCTGGCTGCAATACTGCACAGTATATATATATACTGCATTACAATTCATGAATTTATGCCATCTGGTAGACACGCGAAGCATTGCAGCCTATTAAATCCTAATCATTATCATTTAACAGATCAGCCGCCCGTCAGCCAGGCATGAACCCAGGCTGGGAAGGCAAACGCAACGGGGCTTGTCAGAGGTGAGGAGCGGCGCATTCCAGGTATCTGCCAGGTACATACTGGGTATTTGCTCGAATAAAGTGTGTCGGTGCAGTATTAAGTAATTTGTGATTAAAGGTCCTTGCCTAAAGTTTGGCTCGTCCAAGTCCTGTTCATGCATCCCAGTCCTGTTCATGCATCCCAGTCCTGTTCATGCATCCCAGTCTTGTTCCTGCATCCCAGTCCTGTTCATGCCTTTGACCCCAATGATGCCTCTTTGTTGCCTGCCTTGGACCTCTGTCCATGACCCTGAAAATGCTTCTTTGCTGCCTGACTCTGACCTTTGCCCATGACCCTGACAATGCTACTTTACCACCTGTCCAGAGCCCTACTTGCTACCCCATTTTTGCCTTCGCTCCTCGCCCACTGTACCGGCTACTGAGATCCATCCTGCATCTGACACCCTGGGTTTGTGACACTATCTTTACTAATGACATTATATTTTATAAGGTAGTAAAATCAGAGCAGGATGTAATTTATCTCCAGAAGGATTTGGAGAAACTGGAAACTTGGGCAGGTCAATGGCAGATGAGGTTTAATACAGGTAAATGTAAGGTTATGCATATCTGAAGCAAGAATAAACAGACTACGTATATATTATGCAAAAAGAAAGAGGGGGGGGGGACCACCCACTTGTGATGCTAGCCAGGAGCAGACAATTGCCTTATTCATAGTATATAAACATCTTCTTTGCATGAGACAGTTTGTGAGACCTAGGATTCCAAATAGTCCAACAATAAAAATACACTCCCATAAACTAACCACTAGCCTGTATAGGTAAATCTTGTGTGGTAGTCTGAGCAATGTATAGGACTGATCACATGAATGAGGTAAATAAATTACTCACTGCTGACCTTGGGGATATCCTGGTCCTGTCCAGCGTGCTCCTATCAAGAGGTATATGGAAAGATTGCAGGATGCAAAAATGAAAGAGGGGGGGGGGAACCACCCACTTGTGATGCTAGCCAGGAGCAGACAATTGCCTTATTCATAGTAAATGGGGAAAAATTAGGTAAATCCTTGTTGTAGAAGGTTTTTGGAGTGCTTGTACTGTAGACAGCAGGCTTGGCAATAGTGCCCAATGCCATGCCGTAGCTGCAAAGGCAAATACAATCTTCTTTCATTAAAAGGAGTATGGATGGAAGGGAAGAAAATATAATTATGCCACAGTATAAACCACACCTTGAATATGGAGTACAGTTTTTGGCACCACCCCATAGAAAATACTTTATGGAACTAGAAAAGTACAGAGAAGGGCCACCAAATTAATAAAGGGGAGGGGAAATGTGACTTATGAAGAGAGGTTAGCTAAATTATATTTATTTACATAAGAATAGAGGCGTCTAAGATATGATAACTATATACAAATATATTCAGGGTCAATACAAAGAGTTTTCAAAAGAACTATTCATCCCAAGGGTAGTACAAATGACTCGGGACATCCCTGAAGGTTGGAGGAAAGGAGATGTCACCAGCAACAAAGGAAAGGGTTCTTTACAGTAAGGACAGTTAAAATGTGGAAATCATTGCCCATGGAGACTATGATGGTAGGTACAATAGATAGCTTAAATAAAAAAGGTTGGATATTTTTTTTAGAAAGGAACGGTATCCGGGTATATACCAAATAAGTTAACATGGGAAGATGTTTATCCAGGGAAAAATCTGATTGCCATTATCGGAGCCAGGAAGGAATTAATTTTTTCCCCCTTATGAAACATCATTGGATAATGTGTTTTTTTTTGTTTGCCTTCCTGTGGATCAATATACTGTACAGTACTGTAAATACAAATATAGGATAAGTATCTGTCTAAATTTAACGTAGGTTGAACTTGATGGACATATGTCTTTTTCAACCTCAACTACTATGTAAATACCTGTATGTCAAATGAAGCATACTTAAACAAATGTACTGTATAGCAAAAGTTTGAAAATATGTTAGGTTTGACAGTTGCAAAAACCATTGCTAGTAAAGAGGTTAAGGAAGTAAACACTGCTATATAGCAGAAGTGCACAATAAACAAATAATATACAACTTGCTCGTTTAAAACACTGCCTACAATTCATTAAAAGGTATTACAACCAGTAACAAATTTTCATTTCTATAGCATCAGCATGGCTGCAAGTACTGTAAACATAAGGAACCCACAGCTAAAGCTAAATAAAAAAAAGAGCAGGTTTCCTGGTTTAATAAAAACATATATTCTACCTAGAAAACATAGATTAATTTATAATGTCTATATTTTAAAATTGGAACATTGCTTTAGCTCTCTTTAGATGAAACCGTAAAAAAAAAAGCACGGTATCTAAATTCAACAGATTCCCACCAACAAATCTATACCCGTCAAGGAGAAAGATGACAACACAAACATAAAAGGTTTAGTAATTTTTAGGGCTGTAAAAAAAAAAAAATCAATATGTACTAATAACTTGCATTAAATTCAGTTGTACTTCATATTGAAACATTCAGCACTTACCCAGCTGTATACTTGTCAGAGAGTAATAAAGTTTACACATTTGACACTACAAATTTCTATGAGCTAATGCTGAGAACTAATGGGAACTAAAAAGTAAACTATTTCAAGAAATGCTTTTAAGTTAAGGAAATATTATCAAAACAAATAGTTTTCTGTCAGCATACAAATAAACAAAGTCCTACAAGAAATATAAACATTTTTCAAAAAATATTGTTGAACTTATAAAAATGTACTATGTCTACAGAAATGGAAAGAACTAAAATAATTTAAAAAAATGACATTTATGAATTATCAAGGTTGTTTTATATCAGTATTCAATGTAAGAAATGGATAGTGATGTTCAGGCATGCCTCAGAATATTACAATGTATCCATTGGAATCAGTGCTCCTGTTGCTGCAGAATATGGCAGTATGCACGGGCACACTACAATAAGAGTTAACACCGCTCACCATATAGGTAAAGCCAAAGGCACATATATGTGAACAAACAGGGTGATAACAGAAACACCCAAAAGAACCCTATTTACTGCACTCAATCCAGTAGAAATGTAATTACAATTAATTGTACAGATTGCTGGCAATTGGATACACAAGACCTATAGTAACCGCTCCCATCGCACAGGTATGCATGCCTTTATATAATAATTAGCACCCTTTCCATTACAGTTTTACTGGGAATTACCCCTAACATTGTTTTTATTAGTTTCTTTGTACTTGTTCGTGCGTTATAGCTATATTAATAAAATTGTATTATTTTTGGCCAGATTTTAGCTTTTAATGGTATCCGTCCTCCCACAGTGATGGGAGCGGTTACTATAGGTCCAATTGCCAGCAATCTGTACAATTAATTGTAATTATATTTCTACTGGATTGAGTGCAGTATGCACGGGCTTACAGGTGTAGTCAGTGTCACTTGTTGCAGAACTGAAGGATTAATACCTAGGGGTTCCTATTTAGAAGCATGGGCACCATGCAGCATGCATGATAAAGCTTGTCAGTCCGCAGCTCCAGAGACACTACCCCCAAAAAAAGGAATAGTCAAGATAGTTATATCTGTACATCTCATTATGGCCCATATTCACTAAGCGGGGCTATTCCATAAACCACCATTCTGCACTGGAAGACACCTTAAGGCCTACTCACTGTAATGGGTCACAAGGTGCTGGTACTGGAACTTGTTTTGAGTATGGACCCGATAGAGCCATTTAATTTAACTATTCAAATTTATGTGCAATACGGCTACCATATTGCACATAAAATTCAATATTTAAATGGCTCTATCGGGACACTACAAAAAACAAGTTACAGCACCATTACCCTATAGCCCATTGAAGTGAATTAAACGTCTTACTAAATGTACTTTGTATCCTGTTGCATTCTGGGAGTGTCAAAAAGGTTAAGGTTTTATGGTTTAATTTGCAGACCAGGTAATCAAATAATTAAAGAATATTTTTTGTGTTTGATCAGTGACAAACTTCTAATTGTTTATTTAAAAGTGACAAGATGTTCTTAAAGATGAGTTGCAGGTAACTAGAGGTGTCAATTTGAAAGATAATATCAGATGCTCTGAAAGCTTCAAAGACAAGTCATAAAACTTTTCTGAAACCATTTCGTGTGGAAATTTAGCCTGGGTCTTGCTTAAGAAGGGTGAGAACGACAAAGAGAATGCGGGTCAGGTAGATCAAGAGATGAGGATAGGGCAAAGTTGTAATTCCTGACCAGCTTGTCAGGGTCTGGAGCATATATGAGAGAGGAGAGGGAGGAGAAAAAGTGGAATCAAAAGCTTGTAGGTTAATAGAGTGCGGGTCTCTGCAGAAACGAGGGGCAGATGGAGAAGGGTCTCCACCTCCATCTCCCCTCGTTTCTGCAGAGACCTGCGCTCGATTAACCTACCAGATTTTGATTATACTTTGCACTCCTCCCTCTCCTGTCTCAGGCCTGCTCCAAGTGAGAAGTGAGAGAGAGAATATGCGATTAGATGAAGGTCAGAGAGAGGAAAAGGGGAAATAGAGAAATCAGTGAGATAAAATCTTTTGTGAAAACCAGTTCTAGGTAGTGGCCATCCTTGTGGGTGCTTGCTGCAGTCCAGATTAATTTAAATAATACATGTTCTGTACAACACTTAGTCATCTCATGTATGTATGTGAAATGCAAATTTGTTTAGTCAGAGTAGAAGATCTATTTTGCCTTCAAGCGGGCAACGAGATCTATTGCTATTAACATCCAGGAGGTTCCCCTGAATATGATGATGTGGGTACCATGAATCTGTTAGTTACCTGGAAGAAAATTTGATTTAGGCTGTAGTAATTTGAAGGTCCTCCAGTGAAGAACCCTGAGAGGTTTGAAAGCTTGTAACATGAACTATTTATTGGTCTGATTAAAGGTATCCCACTACCTATTCCTTCTCTCTCCATTGTTATTTTACCACATGAAACATGATTAGGTTTGCCCACATGTTTAAGATGTTAGACAATTTCTTGAAAACAGGCCACTACTTATTAAGGCATTTTACCCACTGAGGTCATCTAAGGGGCTACTACAGTGTATGGCTATGCTACTGTATATCCACAGAAAGCAGACCATATGGCGTTTTCAGCCAATATTCCCAAGCAAAGTCAAAATGGCCCATTGGGCCATGCCAATGAATATAGAATAAGCACTTTAATGCTTAAGGTAGGATTTTCAATCAAATTTGAGAATTAAAAATATTGAAATGTTTTTTTTTTTTTAATATTTCTTTGATTGTCTTTGTATTAGTTAGTAGTAACTACAGTAGCAGTAATAACATTAAATTGTATGCAGTTTTTATACTAGCTCTTGTGCTTGCTTTAAAGAACGGTCTCTCATTGTTGAACAGAAGGACGAAGCAATTAGAAATACAAATATATCATCAAGTAACATAAACAGTCTTTAAAAAAGGCAGCAATTTTAACTGAAAAATCCAGCAAGCATTTGGAGATTTTTATTTGTGACAGCTGAAAAATAAGATGTCATGTTGAAAGCTGAAATATGTTTTCTTATCACATTTAATTGGTAGCAGACATATCCTTGCCCTCGGCACAAGAATAGATCACATGCTGTATTTGTTGGGCTAAAAGACAATTTTCCCTTAGGTCTAGCATAAGACCCCTTTCTCTAATCAGCTTTAGGCAATCCTAGTTCTTTAGGTTAAAAGTCTGATGTAAAGGAACTGAATCTGACAGCACATTAAAATTCAAGCTCCCAAAGAAACAGCACCAAAATCGTGTGGGAGAATATGTACTATATAACAACCTGTCTACATATCAAACCCCATGTTTTGATACAAGGAAATAATACATCATTTTAAGATAATTGTTGGATGATTCAATGATAGCTTCTTCTAATTGTTCATGGATAATTAGGTAAATTACAACTGCAGTTCATGCTGTGCATATCCAGCGCTTTCATTTTCGCTATAATAAATTAATTTTGAAGGATGAAATTGTCAAAGGGATGCATGCAGCAACATTTTCCCCTATTTTAGATCCATGAAAGGATCATAATGAATTGTTTTCTATGACACAAACAATGGCATGCGATACCATGGAGCGCAGACTTTACAATGTCCTGATCGATAATGAAGACAAACAGAATGTCATTGATAGAGTGCTAACATAATCAGTATGTGATGCGTCTGAGTCCTACTGTAGTGCATTCTTCTTCTCTTTTTTTATGTATTGGTGCTATCATGTTATGTTAGTATGTAAGCTTGTCCAGTACAGATGCTATATATTTTACAACTGGGATTATGAAATTGTGACGGTATTTTAAATGATATTAGATTTGAGTTGTAAGCAATACTTTAAAAGCAACAATTCCTCCTCCTATTCTTAGCAAAAGTTAACCTATGAATGATTAGTCCTTATCATTTTTTTAATTTTTAAGCATTAAAAAACTAAGTGGAGATCTTAAGCCCAGAAAGCACTAGCACTCGGCAACTCTCTGTGAGGATCTCTTGTTGAGGTAGAACCCACCTGTAATGTTACAGTCACTTAAACTTTGGAGTACATATGAAAAGAGACAAGAAGAAAGACGGGGTTTGTAAATTAAGGAAAGAAAAAAGAAAATCAGTAGGCAAAATGAATGAATATAAAACCCCCACAAACACATACATATACTGTACACACACTAGTCAGTATACAGTATATACAGTATATACTGTATCAGCATTAACATATAACAAACTTAATTTAATCAGAATTATTGAAAAGAAAAAGAAAATCTTACAAGAATAACTCCCTTTATTTTGTTTTGTTTTTTCATTTTTTTGTGCAAAACAGTGTCATTTTAAAATACACAATACATACATACATACACATTCACTAACCCCTCCATAATACATGCACACACTACTCCCCCCCCCCCAATACACACACACTACCACACCCCCTCCTCCCCTAAATACACACACTTCCTGTGAGCACAAGCTTTATGTAGCAGGCATGCCAGCAGCTGGGGAGATGCCGGGTGGCAACAAGAGACCTGACCAGCGCTGGCCTGGTCCTACTTGGTTCTACCTGTGCGCCTCTAACAGGCGATCATGGGGGGTTTGTAGCAGGGGATCTCCGGAGCTGAACCACATTGATTTCAGGTCCGGCCCCCCTTCCCAAGTTACAAGCCCCGTTATGGGATGCCAGTATCCCAGCGGCATGTTTAAATTCTACCGCATCCCGGACCACGTGATTGGGGGATTTAAACGAAGAAGAGGAATACTGACACCCAATAACGGGGCCTTTAACTCGGGAAGCAAGGGATCCCCGGAACTGACATCAATACATTTTAGCTCCGGGGAGACCCCCTGCTACAATACTGTAGAATTAAAATAAAAGCAGCTTCATTAACTTAGTGGCTAACCACTAAGGCAATGAAGGGGTTAAGCAAGACTACCTGGATTATTGGGGGCAGAGGGGGTGAGTGAAGGGGGTAATTGCTCCAGGGTGGGCCTTCCGGGAAGGTTGTGGGAGGGTTTAACACAATCATTACCTTAGCGGTAGTAATCACTATGGTAATGAACGGGTTAACCCATCCCACTGCCCACCCGAGAGGCCTAACCACCCACCCTGGGGCAACAACCCACTTCACCCAATCTTTCTACCCCCAATAAACATTACAGTACAAACATTAATAAAATACATTGAATCCCTCCCCCCCCCCCAACACATGCAGTACAGTAATGGGCAAAATTCCTTATTATCCATATCAGGATATAAGCTCATTTGCCCATTAAAAAAAATAAAACATAACCAAAAGATTAACCAGCCAGCATATAGTACATTAAAGTTCTACTTACCCCTTCCTGGATGAAGGCTGTCCTCATCTTCCTTGATTTCCTCATCTTTCTCTTCTTCAGTGGGCACCAAAAAAAAACCTACTGGCCACTCACCCCTTAATCACCTTGCAGTTATTAACCACTATGGTAATTAAAGGGTTAATCCCCCTCCCACTACCCAACCTGGAGACCTAAGCCTCCTCCAGAGGGCAACTAACCCCACCTCCTCTCCCCATTGATTGGCATAGTGGCACACCAATGCCCTATGGGCATGAGTTGCCACTATACCAATCAATATGCAACCTGCCAATCTAAAAAACAAGCATCAAATTAAAAACACCATTCTATTTAAATAAAAAAATGTAAATAAACCAATTGATTGGCACAATGGCACACCAATGCCATATGGGCATGAGTTGCCACTAGCCACTATACCAGTCAATATACAGCCTGCCAATCTAAAAAAAACAAGCATTACATTAAAAACACATTCAATTTCAATTAAAAAAACGCCAATGCAAATGTCAACCTAAATATCAATGCAAATCAAAAAACAAGCACCAAATGAATACATTTATATTGGAATAAAAAATAATTGCCAAAGCAAATGCCAACCTAAAACAAATACACATTGAAATAAGATACAATCCACATTTTTCTTACTTTTGATGTCTTCACCCACTGAATCCGACTCCAACAGCAACAGCAGCAACTCCTGGTCCATGACACAATGCTCCTCAACAGCCATGGTCTTCCGGTAAGTTCTTAAGTTCTTTTCTTCTTAATTTTCTTAATCTGTAAATTGTAATCCATTTTGGATTCTTCTTTATCTTCATCTGTAATTGTAATCCATTTGGGGTTCTTCTTTATCTTCATCTAAAAATGTAATCCAATTGGGGGGAGATGTTGTCTCGTCGGCAATCCGATTGGCAGGAGTGCCATGTGACAGTTTTTTTTTTAAGAATGTGACGTCATCAAAAGGGAGGGAAGACAGTCAATCAGAAAGACTCTGCTTCCTACCCTTTAAGATCACCATAACCAAAATGGCTGCCATCACATGGTATAAGAACCATTAGGATAGGGGGTCATCCTCTTGGTTGTAGTAAACTATGTGACAACTTCCAGTTTTTTTAAAGGATGTGATATCATCCCTGGATGATGTCACATCCTCTTAAATAAATGTCTGCTATCACATGTTACAGCAATCAATAGGATATGGGGTCACCCGAGAGATGATGGGTAGGAGGAGTTAACCCTTTCAACACCATAGCAGTTACTACTGCTAAGGTAATGGAGGTGTTAACCCCCCCCATCCTTCCCGGTAGGCCTGACCACCCACCCTGGGGCAATTACCCTCTTCAGTCACGCCCTCTGCACCCAATAAACCAGGTAGTTTTGCTTAACCCCTTTATTGCCTTAGCGTTTAGCTGCTTTAATTTAATTTTAATATTACAGTATTGTAGCAGGTGTCTCCAGGGCTGAAACTCATTGATTTCATGTCCGGGGACCCCCTGCTTTGCGAGTTACAGGCCCCATTATGGGGTTCCAGTATCCCTCTGTTTTGTTTAAATCCCCTGATCACGTGAGCCTTGACGTGGGAGAATTTAAACATGGCCTCCAGGATCCTGGCACCCCATAATGGGGCCTGTACCCTGCTACAATACTGTGTGATTACAATTAAATAAAAGCCCCGCAATCACCTGTTAGAGGCACGCAGGTAGAGTGACTGATTCAGTCTATCTCTGACTGCGCGTTTCTTACAGACAGGTGAACCCCGATAGGATTCATACAGTGCAAGTCCCATTCGAATGCAGGGTCCCCCGCTGTGTTAATCCGATGGGCCATTAAATCTACTGCGGACCATTTTGCGGGGTATTTGGAGAATTAGCCGGGGTTTTGTTCCGTGATTCGGTCGACAACAGGAAAGCTGCACCTGTACTTTGCTGCTATTTTGCTCTGTCTGCATCAGTTTGTGACTCAGGCTATGTCAGTGGAAGGAGTTACATGGTGCACATATTGTAATTAGATATGACATATTTTGCAACTCATTGCACCATTATTTCCCCCATTTACTTGAATAAAAAAAAAATCACCAGATCTGAAGTGGTATAAGTCTAACATTCTTATATTAATATTGTTTCCTCTCAATGGGAATTAATTTACTATACTTATGAGACCTGGACACATTTTTCTTCTTTTTTTTTGCACACACCAATAAAAACATTATTTATGCTTAACTTAAAATTACTTTTTTTCTTTTAATGTAGCTTAGCAAATAAAAATACCACTTTTGAGCACATTCACGTCTCAGACAGATCTGTAACCTGCATTTGACCATTATCGATTTGCATACAATGCTTCAACTACAGCAAGCGATTCTGGCACTAATTCCAAATATGCTTAATCATATTTGGCATGTAGTTGCATCAATCCTTTTTCATATTCAGTACTTGGCATTTAAATTATTTTAGAAGGTGATTTATCCATCTGAGAAATATGACTCAAGTGGTTGGCAAAGAAGTAATGGGACATTTCTGCCCAGGTGATGAGCTTATCTTCCTAGCATGTGAAACCTTTCTGGTACTCCTTGTAATTTATGCTGTACAGTACATAACATTGCTTTATACAAGCGGTATGCAAACTTGGGGGGGGGGGAGATTTGCTAGGTGGTGTGTGGCAGATACAGGGCCCCACGCCCCTACCCAAGGCATTTAAATTAAATGCCAGGGGAGGCGTGAGGCCTGAGGCCTCTGTAACATCCCTTACCTGCTGCCAGTTGGGTCTTCGGCGACACGTCGCCTTGGCAACGCAGCGTCAAATGACGCCATGAGGTCATGTGGCGCATCGCCATGACAACACACATTAAATTACGGTGTGGGGTCATGTGATGTCACATGACCCGCAACGTCATTTGACGCCCGGTTCTAAGCGAGGGAGGCACACACCAAAAACTTTGCTCTATACTACACACTCACCAAGCCTGATATATATTCTATCTATGTGTTGCATTTGTTGTGTGGTTCAGCCTCATAGTTTGTAAAAGTAGTGTTTGCAATGCATGTTATGTCTACCTCTTTTGTATCCTTTTAACATTCTCCATTTATTACACTTTTTGCGAATTTCAATAGTAGTTTTGAGACTGCTATCTTCTAGACTACACAAATTTGGGAAGAACGTTGCACCCATAAACACCTGATGGGCATGGTCACTAGGGGTTGGAGTCCATTTATTTTGCAACATTTTGCACTGGTGTTTTGACATAATTATCTTATACGGTATTGTAAGAGATGTGTGCAGAGGTAGGCAAATGGAGACTGTTTTAGGGTGAAATGATATCTTGGCTTTATTGAACCTGTTCCTTTATCCAGGCAAAACAGAAAAAAACAACAAAATAACAAACCCCTATCCCTTTATAAGGGCTATTTTATCCCTCCAGACCCTATCTGCAGAAGTGGAGGGATATTCCCATTACCAGCCTATCACCCCAAAGTGTCAGGAAGCACCCTAAGCAGGTGGCCCTCCATGTCAGTCTCTGGCAGGTTCCTGGGTCCTCTGTGTCCAGGAAAAATAGGTCTCTGTGTGTCTGGATGTCTTGATCTCAGCACAGCCTTTGTGTTCAAGACCATGTCTGTGTGCAGGCTTCTCTGCTCTCCTTCTGTCAGCCCAAATGTGAGCTACTGTCGCGGCCGAGTTTATTCTAACATTTGCCCGGTCTCGGCCGCGACAGATACCGGGCACGCGCCGAGTTGTCCCGCATGCGTGCCGGAGCCTCGGAGGATCGGTCCTCCGATCGAGGCATCCCCCTCCCCTCTCTGGGTCCACCGGGTCCCCCGGAGCCCCCCACCGCCATCCCCCACATCTCGGGACACCAGGGCTCCCTTTGGGGAGCCCTGGGCACGCACGCCGTGCATGCACGCTCCCGATGAAGCGTGACCGCGCATCGGTGACATGCGGCACGCCGAGGGAATTCAATCACAAAGCCGGGAAACCTCGCGGCTTGTGGCTCTAGCCGTATAAGAATAAACTGTGTCGCCACTGTACTGTAAGAAATCTCTCTCATGTTTCTCACAAGGCTTTTTACAGAGCTGTCATTAGTCCAGGTGGAGACTAGTTAATTGACTATCAACTATCTCTCTGCTGGATTCTCAGAGCTCTGTTTCCGCTTTATTTAAACAGTATTATTTAATACTTGTCCCTGTAACAAGTATATTAACTTTTTTGTATCAAGTTAAAATAACATGCCAAAGGTGCTGCAATAAACCAGTGTACTATTGCTAAATATGAACCGTCAAAACACAGTTTTCACAGTTTGTATGGTTCTACACATAATAGACCAATATCTATATACAGGTGCAACGGCTGTTATTCGAACATTTCACGCATTGTATACATCGGAATACCCATGTCATGACGTGTGATTTCTTACCACCTTAAGACGCGAGTGCAGGAGAGTGCAGAAAATGTCATTTTAGTGTTCTGTTTTTTAAACACCTGAAATTGACACAGTAGCACAGTACTGTACACATTACAATTAATTCATTTATGCCACAGATACGCGTAGAATTGCATCCATAGAAACAGAATCCATGAAATTCAAACAAAGCAACCGCTATAAACTCGTGTGCCTGGTGTGATTGGCGTGAATGCCGCGTAGAATACAACAGAGCACACGAAAACGGCTCTGTGAAATGTTTGAATAACGGCCGCTGCATCTGTAACATATAGATAACCACATATACTCATAAACCACTGCATAGCCTTCTCTGATTATAGACGAAAACAGTCTGAGATATTGCTCCTCCAGGAGACACACTTTAGTAAAAACAATACACCTAAATTCCTAGACAAGGGCTTCTCCCAGTTCTATACAGCTTCGGCGCCCACCAAAAAAGGCGGTGTAGCTATACTCTTTAGCAATAAAACTCCATTCGTAGCCAAAACAGTGAAAAAAGACGCGGAAGGACGTTTTCTAATCCTTGTAGGTACTATACACGAACAACATATCACCTTAGCATCCCTATATGCCCCATGTGTACAAGATGCTGCATTCTTCAATAAATTTTTCCGAATTCTGCGCTCAATATCCCAAGGCAGCATAATCCTCGCAGGTGATTTCAATATAGTAATACAAGCTTCCCTAGATAGATCAGGGGGAAAGGACTCAGACAACAAAAAAGCTCACTCCTCCCTACTTAAAAACCTAAAAGACAACCAATTAGTGGACATTTGGAGAGAGACACACCCGACGAGTAAGGATTATACTTTTTACTCCCATCCACACACAACATATAGCAGAATCGACTACTTCTTCATTTCGGGTTAACTGGTCCCTATGGTCGCTCGTTCTGAGATCCATGATATTTCATGGTCCGACCATGCACCTATAGAGCTACGGTGCACTAAAATTCAGGCCTTTAGACCAGGGGCGAACTGGAAACTAAATGAATCAATCCTAAAGATACCCGCACTTTGTGATGCTATAGGTCAAGATATTGATCAATTCTTTAAACTTAACACAGGCTCTGTGGAATCCCATATTACTCTTTGGGAAGCTCACAAAGCTACACTGAGGGGTCTACTAATCAGCATCACCGCTAAAAGAAAACGGGAGAGAGACGCTAAAATTATTATTCTCCAAGACAAACTCCACTCTCTACTAGTATCTCACAAGTCTCACCCAAACAAACAAACACTTCAGACATTAAAAGATACCAAAATTGAACTAAACATGTTATTAACTTCCAGGGCCGACAACTCACTAAGCTGGTCAAAGAGGAAGTTTTATGAAAAAGCTAACAGGCCGGATACGATGCTAGCCCGTGCGCTAAAAGATAGACAATCTAAGTTTAATATCCAAGCTTTACAGCTTAAAATCTGACATCCACACATCCAACCCCCAAAAGATAGTAGAAGAATTTGGCTCTTTCTATGGCTCCTTATATGATGGGAAGAAAGTGGCACATAACAGCAAAACGAGCAAGGCTCTAAGAGATTTCTTAGCCAGCTCAAAACTAGAGAGATTAACAGAGAGCGAAAGCAACAAGCTGTGTACTGACTTCACATTGGAAGAAGTGTCACAGGCTATCAAAGAACTCAAATCTTCAAAGGCACCAGGTCCGGATGGCTTTTCAGGGCTCTACTATAAGAAATTCTCAGAATTACTTGCCCCAAGGCTGCTCCACATGTTCAACGCTATCTTAGCGGGAGCCCCAATCCCCGGAGATATGCTGCGGGCGTCTATATCTCTCATACATAAGCCTGGGAAAGATCCGTTGCATTGTACAAGTTATAGACCTATATCATTAATCAATACGGATATCAAATTATTCGCTAAACTCCTGGCCAACAGATTGAGTACAATCCTACCCAGACTAATACACCCAGATCAAGTCGGCTTCATAAAAGGAAGGCAGGCAGCAGATAATACCCGACGATTTATTGATCTGCTAGAATTGGCAAATAAAAATAACACCCAAAGTATGCTATTAAGTCTGGATGCAGAAAAAGCCTTTGATAGGATTGACTGGCCATACACTACCGACACACTTTATTAAAGTGTGGCCGGTACCGCAAGCCGGGAGATTTCCCGGCTTGCTAGTGGCCGCCCCTCGGCGTGCCGCGCGTCATAGACGCGCGGTCACGCGTCTTCGGGAGCGTGCGCCCCCTGCACGCGCGTCCAGGGGCTCCCCGAGGGAGCCCTGGTGTCCCGCAATCGCGGGACAGCGGCAGCGGGTTCCGGGGGACCCGGCGGACCCGGCAGCGGTAGGGAGAGCGCCCCGATCGGAGGGCGCTCTTCCGCTGCTTCGGCGCGCGCCTGTCACTCTCGGGTGCGCGCCAGGCTACTGCTGCGGCCAAGAACGGGCAAATGCTCGAATAAACTTGGCCGCAGCAGTATCTTAAGGAAACGCTCGCAGCATTTGGATTCGGGGATCAGGTGAGCAGAGCAATTATGTCTCTATACTCAGGCCCAACAGCCAAGGTTATACATCAGGGTTTCCCCTCTCTCCCATTCCAGATTCAGAGCGGCACGAGACAGGGGTGCCCTTTATCCCCTCTCCTGTTTGCCCTATGTATTGAACCTCTGGCGGCACACATCCGAGACAACCCAGATATCTCAGGGTTAAACGTATATTCACAAACTTATAAGACGGCCCTGTACGCAGATGATATCTTATTAATAATTTCAAAGCCCCTCACTTCCCTCCCAAACCTATTTGACCTACTTGACAGATTTTCCAAAGTCTCTGGATTCAAAATCAACCAATCCAAATCAGAAGCTCTAAACATTAATCTCCCTAGTCACACCGAGAAATTGTTAAAGCTCAACTTCCAGTTTAATTGGCAAAAGAAATCCATAAAATACCTAGGTATTCAAATTACAAAAAACGCTAAAAATATCTATTCCGCAAATTATCCCAACCTAATTCGTTCCTTAAAAAAAGACCTCTCCAGATGGGCCTCCAAGCAAATTTCATGGATAGGTAGGATACATAGCATCAAAATGAACCTACTACCCCGTATCCTATACCTCTTCCAAACCCTGCCAGTGCCACTCAGACTGAAGGATATACTCTCACTTCAGTCTGAAATATCCAAATTCATCTGGAAGGGGAAAAAACCGAGAGTCAATAAAATAAATATGAAAAGATCTGTGTTAGCGGGAGGCTTGGCGGTACCCTGCCTGTTATCGTATTATAAAGCGGCTCAATTAAGTCATATTATACAATGGCACTCCGACCCTAAATTGAAAAGATGGGTGGAGTTGGAAGGTGCTGCTAGTTCCCCATTGGACCTTAGCAGTTTAATTTGGCTACCTAAAAACTCAAGAAAACACATAGATCTGCCGCTCACCTCAATGACTAACTCGTTGTCGATCTGGGAAGCTTCCAAAATTAAGAACTCTCTTACATCAGTTAACTCCCTAATGTCCCCCATATGGAATAATCCGAGGTTCGCACCTGGTCTAATAGGCAGTAATTGTTCAGTATGGAGATCAAAAGGATACAAGAGGATCAAGGACCTAGAGGGTTTTGATCTTAAAATTAAAACATTCGAACACATCAGATCAGAACAAAATATCCCCCACTCAGAATTCTTTAAATATCTCCAGATAAGAGCATTCTACAACAAATTGGCCCCATACCCCCCCCTGACTAAATTCGAAAAGCTCTGTCGGGCAGAAACCGACACTAAGGGACTTATATCAACGATATATAAAGAAGTAGTCGATCTCTCAGCATCACACCAACACATCCCTGCTTTTAGAAACCAATGGGAGACGGACCTAGGAGAGATTCTAGAGGAGGACGATTGGAACACCATATTTTTAGCCACAGCCAAAAGCTCTATTTGCACCACACTAAAGGAGAACGCATATAAAGTACTCATGAGGTGGTACCTCACCCCACTCAAATTATCTAAGTTCGTGCCAGGTTCCTCCCCCCTATGCCCCAAACAGTGCGGAGGAACGGCCGACTTGTTACATATGCTGTGGTCTTGCCCACGAATAGCCCAAATATGGGACAAGATTAGAAATTGGATACAGAGGATTTTTGACCTCACTATTCCCCCAGATCCTTGGCTGTTCCTCCTGAACAGACCTCTAAAAGATCTAACAAAATCCCAAAATAAATTAATTTCTCATTTTGCAATTGCAACGAGGTGTGAGATCGCAGCACTATGGAAACGCCCCGACATACCAAACATCCCAAAGATTCGGAATCGATTATGGTTTATCTGCCAGATGGAAAAGTTAACGAGTCTGGTTAACGACACTGGTGACAATTATCTAAACGTCTGGCTGCCTTGGTTAGCACAGACAGACATCCCCGGGGTTGAGCGTAACACAATTTGGCATTGATAATGGTAGATGCGTTCTCCTGTAGGAGTGAGCGATTTCAAAGATCCCGTTCTATCTTATATACTTCAACGCTCAGGCACCAGCTTACTCATTCTACGACTGACAACTGGAGTATCTCTCGTGACCCGGCGATACCAACATCTAGTAATCAGTTACCTCCCTTCCCTATCCCCCCTGCCATTTCCTAACCCTCCTCCCCCTTCCCCACCTCCCCCCCCCTTTTTTTTTTTTTTTTTCCTCTTTCCCCCCCTCAACCCCGGTTCAACCCCATTTTCCACGGCTCAGTAGGGCGCGAAAAGTCGTGGAACCAACACTTTATATACAGCACAATGTTTCAAAGATTGTATTTATTTTACTACGATGCACAAAGTAACTATGTAATGTATGTTTTATTGTATTTCTTACGCAAAAAAATATTTCAATAAAATACAAGTTATAAAAAAAAAAATCCTACAGTATATGTTGTTTTTTTTTTGTTTAGAAAATCAGTTGTGTAATATTTGATAAATCTTTCTGCCTCCCCCCCCCCCACATGCCTTGCTCTTTTAAATGAGATTTAATGTATTAAGCTTCCTTGGGATGCTATAGCAATTATTTAGGAAGCCACAACACTTTCTCTAAAATGGGCAGCCATATTGGGTGCCATAGGAACAGGATCTTTGCTGATCGATCACAGGAGAACAGATTAATCGCGGTTTAGATAATTGCATTGGATTAAATGTAAGGAACTGCTGAATTTATTAAAACAGAAAAAATGGTCAATAGCCAATGCCCTTTAAATATAAATGGCCTAAGTCACTTTCCTACATATAGTGGGAATAATTTGATTTCTCAAAAGCATGTTACTTCATCTTTGGTTAGTATATTAAAGTTCATTACATATAACAGAATTAATGAGACATTTTGTTCCATGCACTGAGAATTAAACAAATGAATACAGGGGCCTAATACCCATTTAAGGGGTAGAAAGGTATAAATGAGTCGTATAAAAGTAACACATTTTGCCTTACCTTTATCAAGAATTAAATGAACCCTTCAATACATAGAGAGTAGATGGAGCATTTGTTATGGTAAACAAGGCTATGCCTCGACACAATAAATGCAGCCTAAGCTTTTAAATAACTTTATATGTCCATTTCTCAACAATGTCATTTGGAAATGATCAAGAAAGTAGTAATTGGTTGGTCCTTACTGATATCCACCCGGTGTGTAGGGACCTGGCTGTAATAAAATAAGAACCCCCCAAACCCTCAGGCACCATGCAGGAAATGAAAAAAATTCCCTATGAGGAAAATATCCTAAAATGAACGAATATTTGACTTTATTAAGATAAGCAGCTAACTTAAAATTAATAAAGTCCTTTCTGATCAAGGACATGAATTAACAGGATTGATATTGATGTTTCTTAGAGTCTAGGGATGGTCAATGAAACAAAGGCAACATTCTGAGTGTACCCAAAGAAAGAAGAAGGGAGGAAAGAAGGGCAAAACACATACTGTATGTCGAGGTCTACAGAGGTCTGTTAACTCAGTGCTCAAAACGGACTGTTATCAAAATCAGTAACTAGTTTTATGCAAAAACAATGCTTATTGTAATTAGCATAAGCTTAGCACCATGTTAAGTCAGTACTTGAGTTACCTTCAAATAACATGGCATTGCGTCTATCTTTCCTAAAGGTGGCATTACTTTAATCCAGAACTTGATAGACACAGGGGGCTATGCACAAAGCTCCGATAAGTCGTTTTAAGGGCGCAAAGTGCTCTTAGAACGTGATGTTCCGCCGAACGCGAATCACTAAGCCACGCAAACAGGCACTTTGCGTTCTAAAACTGGCTTTTTTCAGTAAATTTTTCAAAGTCCAACTTTGCTTGTACGATAACCTGTTTGCATTCAATTCTGCCCTGGTCCGGGATTCACTAAGCAATGCAAACTTATCGTACGCGAAAGTTGCGTTCAACAAAGCTCGCCAGCTAAAGGCAGGTGATAAAAAAGCTGGACTTTGAAAAATTTCTTTGTTTACATTTTTGCATGCGCAACACCCATACAACAGGCCGGCGGGTGTCTCCGGCTGACTCCTTGGGGGTCCCCGAGGGAGGCCGGTGGTCCTACAGGTGTCCCCGGCTGACCCCGTGGGGGTCCAGGGGTCCCAGGCTCACCAAGGTAACTATAAAGGTAACCATAGGTAACCATAAAATAATAAACCCTTACAATCCACGTGTGTCTTCTTTCTTCTTATTTGTATTTCCCACGCTCTGATTGGCTACCGTATCATCTGAGGGCAGCCATCTTTCTTTTGATGACGTCATCTTAAAGGCAAATGAAGCTCAGCCATTCTGATTGTCTGGTGTCATTGCCTTTAAATGATGTCATCATTCCCCCCATCCCCACCCCCCACATCACATGGTTTTCGGGCCGTGGGAACAATTTGATGAAAATGTGACGTCATAGGCCTATAAAAGTGTATGTCGTCTCATTTTGAAGGCAGACGCCGAGGAGGAAGGACCTCCTAAAGAAGAAACAAGACCAGGGCGTGGCCGAAGAAGACCCCGGAAGAGAGCGGAAGAAGAAAGAAGATAGAAGATAGAAGAATACAGATGAACACCCCGTGACGAAATGGATTACAAATAAGAAGAAAGAAGACACACGTGGATTGTAAGGGTTTATTATTTTATGGTTACCTTTGGATTTGGTTCGAGAGCTTCCGGTTCCCCTGGATTTCGGTGAGTGGGCATCTAATGGTAAGTAAACAAAAGAAAAGTATATTATTTTCATTTTTACAGGTTTTTTGATTTTTTTTAAGTGTATTTTTTTTATTTTCATTTAATGCCCCTGAATTTTTTGGCCAATGGTTTTTTGGCCAATGGTTTGGCTTTAGGAATTGGATAGTGAATTCTCTATTTGATTTGGATTGTATTGTAATTGGTTTAGGAAATTGATTAATTGATTGATGGTAAATTTATTTATGTTGCATACTTACTAATTGATTTTGCGGATGGCATTGGTGGTTAGGGGAAATTGTTCATAGTGTATTTTATCTTGAAATTGATTTTGCGTAGTGTTACATGATGCACAGATTAATTGCATCATGTACACACTCAATGCAATTGTGTGACATTTAATATACATTTGTCTAGCTGCTGGTTTGTTGGTTTATTTTTAAAAGTGCTGCTGGTTTCATTATAAGATGCAATGTGGTGATTTTCAGATTAAGATTTCATGTTTTTATTTATGCATGTTTTATGTATTTTATAATGGGCAAATAATCTATTATCCATATCTGGATAATAGTTATTTTGCCCATTACTGTGTTGTATGTGTTAGGGGGCGGAGGGGATGTGTGTTATATATTGTTATGTTTATTGGGGGCAATTGTCCTCAATAAACATGCTATTGTGCCTTAACCCCTTCATTGCCTTAGCGGATAGCTGCTGAGGTAAGGAATTCTTGTTTATTGATATATGTGTTTTGACAGTAGTGAGGATGTGTAGGGGGTCATCGGAGCTGAACCGCATTGGTTTCAGGTCTGGGGAACCCCTACTTCAGGAGATACAGGCCCTGTTATGGGGTGCCGGTATCCCCTGCAGAATGTAAATGTCCCGGTAACGTGACGCGGAAGCTTTAAAAGTTCAGGGGATACCGGCACCCCATAACGGGGCCTGTATCTCCTGAAGTAGGGGGTCCCCGGACCTGAAACCAATGCGGTTCAGCTCCGGAGACCCCCTGCTCATGTACACTATTATTAAAATGTATTTATTTTGTGTACGATCGCCTGTAACAGGCTTGCATGGAGATGACAAATCTCCATGCAAATGTTACATACGGCTTTTTTTCTATCAGCTAGCGTACGTAAAGTTTAAGAACGCTAGTAGGGGAAAAAAAGCAACACGTATGGTGTGGCTTTTTTGAGCAAGTACGATAGAAAATGGCCTTAGTGAATCGCGTCTCCAGCTTCACTTTTTATCGGACATGCTTTTTTTTCCAGCCAGACGCAAAAGCTTGGAGCTTAGTGCATAGCCCCCACAGACTCCTAGAGTCCTATTATTATTGTAAAG
Source organism: Ascaphus truei (assembly GCF_040206685.1). Lineage (NCBI taxonomy): Eukaryota > Metazoa > Chordata > Amphibia > Anura > Ascaphidae > Ascaphus > Ascaphus truei. Next base: position 335,158,210 of record NC_134483.1, on the reverse strand, counting down.
TACCAAGTGACTTATATACCTACTCAAATACTTTATTATACAGCTGCAGCGGCCATTATTCGAATAAATCACAGAGCCGTTGTCGTGTGCTCTGCTGTATTCCACGTGGTATTAACGCCACATTCTCACGTTCCTGCCGCCGTTCATGCCGCATTCATGCTTCCAGGCTCCTGCGTTTGATCTTTTTAATTTAATGGTTTCAGATTTTTTTGGGTGCAATTCTTCGCGTATCCGCCAGGTGGCAGAAATTAATGAATTGTAATGTTTACAGTTCTGTCTGTGCTACTGTGTCAATTTGCAGGTGTGTAAAACCAGATAATGTAAAAACTAAGTCTACCACAGTGGTCCATTGTGATTTGACCTTGAAGACATTATCAAATTTAGGCGCTTCATAATGAAAACTTATAAAACTCAAATCTGTGTGCTTTTTTCTACATTCCTACAGTATCCTTGAACAATTGCTGACTGGACATATTGTGCACACCGCAGACGTACTGTATAAAAAACCTGACTGTAGTTTTGCATTTTTAATATGTTCTGCAATTAATGCTACAGCAGATAACATGGAGACTGTACCTGAAATATATGATTTTTTCAGTTCGAACTTTGATTTTTACAAGTTTTCACCTTATGTTCGTGGTTGGAAGCGTTCGATAAGAAAAACCTTAAGTAGCGATCAGTGTTTTATTTGCATTGCCCCTCCTGCCAGAGGTTCAAGCGGGTATTGGGGTGTTGTCCCTGATCTTTTACAGTATGTTTGATCATGGCAATTTCAAAAGAAGAAAGGTCAGGTTTACTCCATATAAAATTCGTCAATCCCAATCCAGCAATGTAACTGCACCGGCAACAGTGCCAGCACCAGCACGGCTTACAATAATGGTCTGGCCGTCAGTGAAAACCTGGTGAACGGCAATCCTTGCTAACTGTCCCCACCAGAAAACCTGCAAAATTGCCAGCCTGAGCCTGATTTCATGTACAGCTACCAGCAAGCTTGCATGTACCAAAAAAATTTCCAGCTTCATCAGCTGTCAACTACAGGTGTAGAAGGCCAGCTATCACCTGTCAATTATAACGCAGACTACGGGCGTGGCAGTGGCTCATCTCCACTCATTTGGCAAAGTTTATAATGAAGGTAAATACAATGTACTTAAGTTTAAAGCTGCAGTTCAAGCTGTCGTTTAAAAAAATATTATTTTAAAAAAAACAATACATTACATTATGTGCATCAATACAATATGCACACAGACAAGTGATTAGCTACAGTAAGCTGCAGATCGGTACGTTCTCCTGTAATCAGTTACTTTGCTCAGGGTTATTTAATTAAATTCAATTCTTGCACAATTATTGAAAATTTAGTCAGGCAATATGATTGACTGAGCAGTTACTACAGTAGATACAATTGGTGAACAGCTAGGGAGAGGGCGGGTCTCAAGGGCCAGAGCCTATCAGAAGTTTGTTCTCATTCTCATTGTACAGACGACACATGCACTGTTGGATATTGCTTGAACTGCTGCAACGACTTGACGCATGCGAAATAATAGCATAATTTTTTTTCCCCCGAAAAGAAACTTTCACATCAAATGAAAAAAGGCAAAAGGAGGGGTGGATAGAAAGAAAGAATGGACCTCTAACATCGCTTTTTTTAAAACGTGTTTGCGCATTGCAAATCTGTTTTAAAAATCCTAGTAATCCAAAAATTTGTGACAGTGCAATTTTTAGTGATTAGGATAGAATAATTGTGAGCTTTATAGAAAATATTTTACATTGTACTGTAATCATCATTACTGTTTGACGTTGCATTTTGCAGTATAATTACAATATACTTGCATGTTTAATTAAATTCTAAGAAACCCCAAAAATAAAAATGTAGATCTTTTATTCTATATTTATTATTTATTATTCAATACTTTCAACTTTAGCTAGGCTTATTCTTCTTTTAAAAATGTTTTTATTTTATGCGCATGCGTGTATGTCTCATTGTAACCTTGTTGAAACGCATATGGTTGTCATCACATTTAGGCGCATGCGTGTATGTGAATTTTTGTTTAGGGGTGGGGGTGTTTCAATGATTCTCATGAATTTAAAGAAGAAACCATTTTATTTGTACAGGATAATCACGGAAACATGAATAATACAAAAATACAGTAGGTCGCCTCTTCTTGAATTCTTCTACGTAATGGCTGTAGTTCTTTTGTCATTAAGAGAGGGGGGTTATGTAAATTACTGATGGTTGCTACAGTATACACACAGAACAATACTTTAACACACCCCCCCTTCCTGTTCTGCTGCAGCTCTGAAAAAAAATAGTGCGTATATCACTATATTGGACTATACAGTAACGACTGTCAAAATATATACTGTACAGTATAATTGTATAACTACAGTATACTGTGCAGTATATACTGGAACACTATACCGTATACAGTATAATTACTGTATAACTATAACAAGCTAGGTATTGGAGCACTGTGTCTTACCTGCCAGTATTGGGGGGAGGGGTGGGAATTTCCTGCACTTTATCTTCGCCAAGCTCCAGACATGCACATGCAAAACAGAAATAGAAATAAATGATTATACATTACCAAGCATTAAAAAACATTAAACAATGAAATAATTTAAAAAAATCAATTATTTTTTTTGGAGTAAAACATTTTTCTATAACTTTTGCACTATAGTATACAATACAATCAAACAGCAAAGTCGTTCCCAAATGGGCTGGCCTTACAGGGACGAGCCCTTGAGTACCTCAAAAGACCATTGATAGTGTCTCTCACGGTTCTCATAACATGATCGTTAACAATAAAATAACGCTGCACTTCCTCCACAATTGTTTTCCTTAAATTGCCAGCAGACCCTTCTTGCTTTTATTCCCTTCATAATTTACATTGTGGGTCCACCCGCTGTACATCTCAAAACTAACTTGGTGTTAAAAGATGGAGAGGGCATATTTCTGGGCTATACCAGCACTTCTGATCTTTATTTCTCCCGGACTTGCTGGGGCAGTTTGCTCAAGATGATGTCTGGGAACGTTACAATCTTGGGTGCGGGTATGCTTCAGGTGAGTGTAGGTGTCTGGGAGGATGCTTTCCTCCTGTCGTGGCCTTACCGGGGTTGTCATCTCCTGTCCTGACCTTAACGGGTTTGTCATCTCCTGTCGTGGCCTTACCAGGGTTGTCATCTCATCCTCATCAAGGGCATACAGGTACATGTATTCTGCAGATGGAGGGGGTGAGCATGGGGTGGCACCTGGTGTGCTTGGTGATGGAGGCGTGAAACCCACATCCAGTCCACCCTCCTGCGTCGGACATACAGGGGCAGGAACTCCAAGCAAAGAATAGATCCCCGCAATGTTCCACTCCATCTTCTCCATATGCCTATCCATATTCAACGTGGTCTTCTAAAAAAGATCAATCTTTTGCACCGCAGAGTTGTCAGGAATGAGGGGTTCCCAGGAGAACAGTGTTGTGGATGGGTGCAGGAGCAGGTGAGATGGGGGTCCCAGGAGAGCAGCGTCGTGGATGGGTCAGAAGCAGGTGAGATGGGGGGTCCCAGGAGAGCAGCGTCGTGGATTGATGCAGGAGCAGGTGGGGTCCCAGCAAAGCAACAGTGGACAAAGGGTCCTCCACGGGCTTCCATTTGTTTTGCTTTGTGTGTATGGCAGCGAATTTCTTCTTGACAAAATAAGGCCCAGGGATCGTAGCCTTTGGAGTCTTCGGAATGTTTTCTTTATTCTCGTTTGGTTTTCACTTTGGCTTTGGCTTAGAATCAGCTTCTGCCTTTCGCTTTGTCGTGGTCGGCACGGCAGAAGCAAGCAAGTTCCTGCGTCCGTAGAATCGGCCTGCGTCCGTAGAATTGGGGTTGATCCATGGAAGCAGATGGGATAATGCTCAATGCAGTATCTGGACAAGGGCAAGTTCAGATAGAGGGATAGGAGGGAAGGGGGGGAGAGGGATAGGTGGGAAGGGGGGGAGGGATAGGACGGAAGGGGGAGAGGGATAGGAGGGAAGGGGGGTAGAGGGATAGGAGGGAAGGGGGGAGAGGGATAGGAGGGAAGGGGGAGAGGGATAGATGGGAAGGGGTGGGGAGAGGGATAGGAGGGAAGGGGTGGGGAGAGGGATAGGAGGGAAGGGGTGAGAGGGATAGGAGGGAAGGGGGGAGGTTGATAGGAAGGAAGGGGGATAGGGATAGGAGGGAAGGGGAAGAGGGATAGGAGGGAAGGGGGAGAGGGATAGGAGGGAAGGGTGGGGGAGGGATAGGAGGGAAGGGGGAGGGATAGGAGGGAAGGGGGAGAAGGGAAGGGGGGAGAGGAGGGAAAAGGGGACAGAGAGAGGAGGGAAGGGGGAGAAGGGAAGGGGGAGAGGAGGGAAGGGGGGAGAGTGATAGGAGGGAAGGGGGAGAGAGATAGGAGGGAAGGGGGGAGAGAGATAGGAGGGAAGGGGAGAGGGAGAGAGATCAGAGGGAAGGGGAGAGGGAGAGAGATAGGAGGGAAGGGTAGAGGGAGAGATAGGAGGAAAAGGGAGAGGGAGAGAATGGATGGACACACAGACACACACACACACACAGACTGACATACACAGAGACAGACAGACACACACAGAGATACACACACACACAGATACACACACACACACACACACACAGATACATAAACATACACATACACACACACAGAGATACAGAGATACACACACAGATCCCCTTCTGCATGTGCAGCTCACAGTGATTTGACAGGGGGAGGAAGGCTGCTGTGAAGACATACCCCTGTCCGTGGGATCTCCACTGAAATCTGTGCACCTCATGGAGGGGGGGTGGGGCAGCCATGATCTCTCTGCACGGAGGGGAGGAGGGGGGCCCGTGATCGCAGACATTTTTGCACACAGAAAACCCGGCAGGCATCTACAGCAGCGCCCCCTGGCTGTTTTTTTCTTTTTCCCCCAGTACATTGATTGTAAGACGCAGTCCTATTTCAGCCACGTGAAAAAGGGAAAAAAACTGCGTCTTACAATCGAGGAAATACGGTAGTGTTTTTTTACAGTACCTTTTTCCTAGCAATTAACTGTTTTTAAAATGTTATCAATTTTTACATTTTTAAAATCACTTGTAATTTCGACTGTATACAGTACATGTACAGTACCGTATGAGGTGGCATCATCTTCACCTTTTGCTAGGCTTGGTCTGCTTTGTATACTGCTTAATGGAAATATCTCAGTCACATACCCACTATATTGCATATTGTATGTCTTTATTTATATAGCGCCAAAAGTTTACTCAGTGCTTCACAAAGAATAAAGTACAGGGAATTTTAATAATACAATAAGTGCAGCAAATAAGCAATAAGTGCAGCAAAATCAGACAATAGTATACACAGGTCAAAAAAACAGTTTTTTTAACCCCTTAGGTGCTCAATAGAAAAAAGCGGGTGGTGCTGTGAGCCTTTAGAAGGATAATGTCATAAGATCCACACCACACTGCTATATGAAGCAGCATGAAAATATGACCTAATGTCTTTCCCAGCGGCTGGCTCAGAATGAGCTCCAGAAACGCCGAGATAGAAAGACTCACGGTTAGTTGGTGGTGTGGTATATGTGGTCTAGTTGTGATCCTCCGTGCCTCGTTATCTTCTGGCACGCTTGGCCAGATGAAGTAGCCTTGGCTCCCGTATGGAGCGTGGATGATTCTGCCGCCAACCCTCCTGCAACAGAACAGTCGTAGAGGGCGGTCACATGACCGGCGGCTCAGGCGTCGCTCCAGAGTGACGAGGAACAGCGTGGGACCAGCGTATAGGCTCAGCACCAACCCGGCGTGCCTGCAGTGAATCGTAGATAGGGAAATCCTCCAGCAAACAGGACAGGTAAACGGCAGCACAGCAATGGATGGAGAGAGGCTGATGGTAAGTTAAAAGCAGACTTTATTCAAACAGCGTGCTGTCAGGTCCTCTGACGCGTTTCGGCCTGTAGGACCTAAGTCAAAGTGTGACCTGGCAGCTAGAAAGACATCCTTAAATAGTGAGTGCTAATCCGGTACACCCGTGTAGCCACCCAATCAAGTGGACAGCAGGTTCCCTGAGTAACATAATCACCACAAGGGATATACAAAGTAAAAACAAGATAAAAACAGCATGACAGGAATAGGCATAGCAGATCTATACAATAAACAATATGATACAATACAGTTGTATATATAAACATGAACCCTGGTTTTAATGTCTAAATAATGGGATCTGTCAGCCAAATCCTGATGCCAAATGCATAATTTAAAATCAAAGCACGTTGATGTAATAAGTCTATCACATACTCAAATATAATATTGATACACCTAAAAGGCAAATGGATGAGGGAGGAAGGGATAGGTAGGGAGGGAGAAATGGGAGGGGGGTGGAGAGGGAAAGAGGAAAGGGGAGGGGAGGGGGGGGGGGAAGGGAGGGGGGAAGGGAAATGGGAGAAGGAACAAGGAGGAAACAGAGAAGACCAAAAACCAATCCTCAAACATCTAGGAAATGTTTTAATTCCCATTCAATATTTAGCCCATGGGGTTGTAGTGTATTGAGGCAAAAAATCTAAGACATTTCTTTTCTATTAAGATTGTTGAGCCTGTTGCCTCCTCTAACATGAATGGGAATATGTTCCACTCCATAAAATTTAAAGTTCTTCAATCCACCAAATGGGCATGTGGAAAAGTGTTTCGATACTGGGTGAAATAAATCTTTTCTGTTGATAAGTCTCAAATGTTCTGAGATTCTAATGTGCAAGGGTCTGATTGTCCTACCAACGTACTTAATGTTACAACCACAAATGATAACGTAGATAACATAACTGGTATGACAGTTAATAAACGCATTAATTCTGTGTCTTTTTTTAGGAAAAGTAGTTTGTATGCGTTTCGTGGGTAAAGCGTATTTACAGCATTTACAAAAGCCACATTTGTGGAAACCTTTAGGTATGCTTTGCAAGTGAGATTGTTTGGTGGACTGAAATAGGCTCTTAGATATACTTGAGGCAAGTGTGTTTGCTTTCTTAAAGGCAAATTTAGGTCCAGAACTGGTGTAAGCTCTCAGGTCTGGATCTAATTTGAGAACGTCCCAATGTTTGGACACTATCTTTCTGATTTGAAATGCTTGCTTACTGTATTTTGTAATAAACAAAGGATTGTTTATAAATTCCTGCTTCTTTTTTTGTGTCTTATGATTAATCAGCGTATCACGATCTATAGAATTGGCGTTCTCAAATGCCAGACTGACGTCTTTATTGCAATATCCCCGAGACAAAAATCTGGTTTTTAATGTCTCGGAATGTTTCAAGAAGGTGTCTTGATTAGAGCAGATGCGTTTGTACCGCAAAAATTGACCCTTCGGTATACCACGAATAAGTGTCTTAGGGTGGCTGCTGGTCGCGTGTAGATAGGGATTTCTTGCGTGAGGCTTGGTATAAATATCAGTTTGGATACCTGAGATAGGATCACAATGGATTGTCACATCAAGATAATTAATCGTCTTAGTGTCTGTTTGAAAAGTGAATTGAAGATTGATATCATTACAGCTAATATAGTGAAAAAAATTATTAAAGCTAGTTGTGTCCCCATCCCAAATGAAAATCAGATCGTCAATGAATCTTTTGTAAAACACGATATGTGAACGAAATTAATTGGTGCTACTATAAATGTGAGTGAGTTCCCATAAGCCCATAAAGAGGTTCGCATATGAGGGTGCAAAGGAAGTCCCCATAGCGGTGCCCTGTTTTTGAAGAAAATACTGTGAATCAAACAAAAAATAGTTGTGAGTTAATAAAAATAAAATAGAATCATTAATGAAGGTGATCTGTGCTGGTGAAAGTGTAGAAGATTCAAGATATTGATAAATGGCCCGAAGGCCGTGCTCGTGTTTAATAATAGTGTATAATGATGTGACATCCATGGTGACCCATCTGTATCCTTTTTTCCATTCAATATTTTGTAAGGCCATCAGTAGAGCCGTGGTGTCCTCAATGAATGACGGTAATTTGCGTACAAGTGGTTGCAGAAATTTGTCTACATAACGTGAAACACCATCTCCCAAAGATCCAATACTGGCGACAATGGGTCGGCCAGGAGGGTTATTAAGTGATTTATGAATCTTTGGGAGATGGTGGAACACTGGAACAATTGGAAAATCACACGCCAAGAAATCCCTCTCTTTTTTGCTCAATACATATAAGGCATCACCTAATTCTAAAAGTTCATTAAGTTCTATGAGGAACATGGGGGTAGGGTCAGAGTGTAACTTAACATAGAAATCAATGTCACCCAACAGTCTGAGAGCTTCCTCTCGATATTGGACGGCGGATTGGACCACTATTGCACCCCCTTTGTCAGCATTTTTTATGATGATTGATTTATCATTTTTTAATAGATCTAGATCATGTCTTTCCTTTTTGGTAAGGTTGTCATTATTGTGGCAGGGATGAGAGAATGAATAGCCATTAGCCAGTAATCTCAGATCCCTGTCAACAAGTTTCTCAAATGTAGAGACACATGATCCCTTGGTATTATAGGGAATAAATGTAGATCGCTTTTTTAAAAGGGAATCTGTGTGGCCAAAGAAAGGGGGGTCAATAGTGGTCTCTGTGCATCCCTCCTCAAACAATGATTGCATATCGATTTCACATGCCCGCTCAGCAAAAGAAGTAACATTTCTAACATCAGTATTAATTTGTACATCAGGATGACCTACAGTATTCTCAGACAATTGACTTGTGTTATTCTTAGCAAACAATTTTTTCAACGCCCACTTTCTTCTTTATTTCTGAAGGTATATGATAGTATCAAATAAATCAAAGTTCTCTTGTGGTGCAAAGTTCAGACCCTTGTTTAACAATGAAATTTGGTGAGATGTCAACACAATATCCGAAATATTAATCACGTTATCTTCTATAGATTCTATGAGTATTTTTTCCTTTTGTTTTCTGTTTTTTTTCCCCCTTCTACATTTTTTGTATTTTTTGATTGGGGATTGTCCATGTGAGAAAAAGTAGGCCGAGGCCTTTCTTCTTTCTGACTGGCCATGTAGGTTCTATCAAAGTACCCACCCTCAGACGTTTTGTTGAGATGTTTATCCTGAGTGGAAAAAGACACTGACGGTCTCTCATTTATATCTGAGGAGTCTGTGTCACAGCTTGATCTACGGTCTGAGTGAGGGTATTTTAAAATCGACCTTGTGTTAGATTTATTGACATCTTGTCAATTGACAAGAAAGTGGGCGTTGAAAAAATTGTTTGCTAAGAATAACACAAGTCAATTGTCTGAGAATACTGTAGGTCATCCTGATGTACAAATTAATACTGATGTTAGAAATGTTACTTCTTTTGCTGAGCGGGCATGTGAAATCGATATGCAATCATTGTTTGAGGAGGGATGCACAGAGACCACTATTGACCCCCCTTTCTTTGGCCACACAGATTCACTTTTAAAAAAGCGATCTACATTTATTCCCTATAATACCAAGGGATCATGTGTCTCTACATTTGAGAAACTTGTTGACAGGGATCTGAGATTACTGGCTAATGGCTATTCATTCTCTCATCCCTGCCACAATAATGACAACCTTAAAAAACAGGAAAGACATGATCTAGATCTATTAAAAAATGATAAATCAATCATCATAAAAAATGCTGACAAAGGGGGTGCAATAGTGGTCCAATCCTCCGTCCAATATCGAGAGGAAGTTCTCAGACTGTTGGGCAACATTGACTTCTATGTTAAGTTACACTCTGACCCTACCCCCATGTTCCTCATAGAACTTAACGAACTTTTAGAATTGGGTGATGCCTTATATGTATTGAGCAAAAAAGAGAGGGATTTCTTGGCGTGTGATTTTCCAATTGTTCCAGTGTTCCACCATCTCCCAAAGATTCATAAATCCCTTAATAACCCTCCTGGCCGACCCATTGTCGCCAGTATTGGATCTTTGGGAGATGGTGTTTCACGTTATGTAGACAAATTTCTGCAACCAATTGTACGCAAATTACCGTCATTCACTGAGGACACCACGGCTCTACTGATGGCCTTACAAAATATTGAATGGAAAAAAGGATACAGATGGGTCACCATGGATGTCACATCATTATACACTATTATTAAACATGAGCACGGCCTTCGGGCCATTTATCAATATCTTGAATCTTCTACACTTTCACCAGCACAGATCACCTTCATTAATGATTCTATTTTATTTTTATTAACTCACAACTATTTTTTGTTTGATTCACAGTATTTTCTTCAAAAGCAGGGCACCGCTATGGGGACTTCCTTTGCACGCTCATATGCGAACCTCTTTATGGGCTTATGGGAACTCACTCACATTTATAGTAGCACCAATTTATTTCGTTCACATATCATGTTTTACAAAAGATTCATTGACGATCTGATTTTCATTTGGGATGCGGACACAACTAGCTTTAATAAATTTTTTCACTATATTAGCTGTAATGATATCAATCTTCAATTCACTTTTCAAACAGACACTAAGACGATTAATTATCTTGATGTGACAATCCATGGTGATCCTATCTCAGGTATCCAAACTGATATTTATACCAAGCCTCACGCAAGAAATCCCTATCTACACGCAACCAGCATCCACCCTAAGACACTTATTCGTGGTATACCGAAGGGTCAATTTTTGCAGTACAAACGCATCTGCTCTGATCAAGACACCTTCTTGAAACATTCCGAGACATTAAAAACCAGATTTTTGTCTCGGGGATATTGCAATAAAGACGTCAGTCTGGCATTTGAGAACGCCAATTCTATAGATCGTGATACGCTGATTAATCATAAGACACAAAAAAAGAAGCAGGAATTTATAAACAATCCTTTGTTTATTACAAAATACAGTAAGCAAGCATTTCAAATCAGAAAGATAGTGTCCAAACATTGGGACGTTCTCAAATTAGATCCAGACCTGAGAGCTTACACCAGTTCTGGACCTAAATTTGCCTTTAAGAAAGCAAACACACTTGCCTCAAGTATATCTAAGAGCCTATTTCAGTCCACCAAACAATCTCACTTGCAAAGCATACCTAAAGGTTTCCACAAATGTGGCTTTTGTAAATGCTGTAAATACGCTTTACCCACGAAACGCATACAAACTACTTTTCCTAAAAAAAGACACAGAATTAATGCGTTTATTAACTGTCATACCAGTTATGTTATCTACGTTATAATTGGTGGTTGTAACATTAAGTACGTTGGTAGGACAATCAGACCCTTGCACATTAGAATCTCAGAACATTTGAGACTTATCAACAGAAAAGATTTATTTCACCCAGTATCGAAACACTTTTTCACATGCCCATTTGGTGGATTGAAGAACTTTAAATTTTATGGAGTGGAACATATTCCCATTCATGTTAGAGGAGGCAGTGTTATAGAACTGGTAATTGCTTTTAAAGATGAAGCAGATATATCCTGAGCAGGTGTGGTGGCTCAGGTGTCTAATGTCCAATTAGAAGGATAGGCACACATGGGTGTATGTGTGTTGGTGTGAAGGTGAAATAGAATAAAGGTATATAATACTTACACAGCCTTGTGTAAGCCCAGTCGCATCAGAGTTTCTTTGGGAGTCCCGTGTGCTTCTGATAAGGCTTTTCTTCTTGCGATGCGAGTTCTTCTTCTTGATGTGTGGGCCACTTGCTTCGTTGGTTCACAGTGCCGCTCCAGGGGGATTTCCTCTCGTATAAACAGAAAGGAGGATAGGGTTAACACATATACTTATATACACGTCAATGAGGGGGGGGGATGGTGTGTTTATGGACCACCAAAAATTATATACTATATATTATAATCTGGCACTCACACGGACTAGTGTGAGTGTAATCCTATCTTGGTATCTTGTTCATTTATGGGTGTTGCCCAATCAATATCAGGTGATGAAAGGGTGGGGTATAGGTGTATTAGTGGTAAATATATCACAATACTCACACGGGCCAGTGTGAGTACACACTCCTAGCGGTATCTTGCTCCTCTGTTCCAGTTGTAACTTATGTTGAAGATGGGGTTAACATATGAAAGACACTAATGTCTGGAGGGTAAAAACTAACTTTAATAAAAAACATGAGAAATAAAAACAAAAACAAACACGGAAAACAAACGATTCTGTGGAGGTAAAAGCAAGGGGTAGACAGTATGGTGTATAGTTGTAGGGGTCTCTCTCTTCCGCGTCCGGATGGGGAGCTACAACTACACCTCCGCCTCCTCTGTAATGTGCTATAAAATGTTCCAGGTAAAGAGCAACGCGTTTCGTCCGGAACTGGACTTCCTCAGACTCAGTACTGAGCCTGCGGAAGTCCAGTTCCGGACGAAACGCGTTGCTCTTTACCTGGAACATTTTATAGCACATTACAGAGGAGGCGGAGGTGTAGTTGTAGCTCCCCATCCGGACGCGGAAGAGAGAGACCCCCTACAACTATACACCATACTGTCTACCCCTTGCTTTTACCTCCACAGAATCGTTTGTTTTCCGTGTTTGTTTTTGTTTTTATTTCTCATGTTTTTTATTAAAGTTAGTTTTTACCCTCCAGACATTAGTGTCTTTCATATGTTAACCCCATCTTTAACATCAGTTACAACTGGAACAGAGGAGCAAGATACCGCTAGGAGTGTGTACTCACACTGGCCCGTGTGAGTATTGTGATATATTTACCACTAATACACCTATACCCCACCCTTTCATCACCTGATATTGATTGGGCAACACCCATAAATGAACAAGATACCAAGATAGGATTACACTCACACTAGTCCGTGTGAGTGCCAGATTATAATATATAGTATATAATTTTTGGTGGTCCATAAACACACCATCCCCCCCCTCATTGCCGTGTATATAAGTATATGTGTTAACCCTATTCTCCTTTCTGTTTATACGAGAGGAAATCCCCCTGGAGCGGCACTGTGAACCAACGAAGCAAGTGGCCCACACATCAAGAAGAAGAACTCGCATCGCAAGAAGAAAAGCCTTATCAGAAGCACACGGGACTCCCAAAGAAACTCTGATGCGACTGGGCTTACACAAGGCCGTGTAAGTCTTATATACCTTTATTCTATTTCACCTTCACACCAACACACATACACCCATGTGTGCCTATCCTTCTAATTGGACATTAGACACCTGAGCCACCACACCTGCTCAGGATATAACTGCTTCATCTTTAAAAGCAATTACCAGTTCTATAACACTGCCTGTTTCCAACCATTGTGCCCCCCCCATCCTTTTTGTATTCATTACCTACAAGGGTCCTGGATAGATCCTGCTGGGGTTCCGAGTCACAAGAGGATACCACTCAAAAACCATTTACAGGCAGTATTACACCACTCTTTTTATACTTCTGTACATCAGATAAGCCACACAGAGATAGCGCCCGGGTACCTTCTTAAACAATGTTAGAGGAGGCAACAGGCTCAACAATCTTAATAGAAAAGAAATGTCTTGGATTTTTTGCCTCAATACACTACAACCCCATGGGCTAAATATTGAATGGGAATTAAAACATTTCCAAGATGTTTGAGGATTGGTTTTTGGTCTTCTCTGTTTCCTCCTTGTTCCTTCTCCCATTTCCCTTTCCCCCCTCCCCCCCCACCCCTCTCCCCCCTCCCCTTTCCTCTTTCCCTCTCCACCCCCCTCCCCCCTCCTTCCCCTCCGCCCCCCCTTTCTCCCTCCCCACCAATCCCTTCCTCCCTCATCCATTTGCCTTTTAAGTGTATCAATATTATATTTGAGTATGTGATAGACTTATTACATCAACGTGCTTTGATTTTAAATTATGCATTTGGCATCAGGATTTGGCTGACAGATCCCATTATTTAGACATTAAAACCAGGGTTCATGTTTATATATACAACTGTATTGTATCATATTGTTTATTGTATAGATCTGCTATGCCTATTCCTGTCATGCTGTTTTTATCTTGTTTTTACTTTGTATATCCCTTGTGGTGATTATGTTACTCAGGGAACCTGCTGTCCACTTGATTGGGTGGCTACACGGGTGTACCGGATTAGCACTCACTATTTAAGGATGTCTTTCTAGCTGCCAGGTCACACTTTGACATAGGTCCTACGGGCCGAAACGCGTCAGAGGACCTGACAGCACGCTGTTTGAATAAAGTCTGCTTTTAACTTACCATCAGCCTCTCTCCATCCATTGCTGTGCTGCCGTTTACCTGTCCTGTTTGCTGGAGGATTTCCAAATCAGACAATAGGAAAGGAAATCCCTGCCCCGAAGAGCTTACATTATAAAAGGTTGTAAGGGGTAATAAGTGCTGTAATTTTGAGGTTAGGCTGTAATAAATTTATTGGAGACAATATTTGGTTCCTACTGTAACAAGTTGTTCTTATTTACTTTACACTGTAGAACGACAACGCTTCTGGTGGACCAAATGTCAGGAATCGGCGTTCTCCTCGCTTCTCACACAGAGCACTCCCTCCCCGCAGGGAGCCACTGGACACACAAAACATTCCTGCCTTACCGGCCTCCACGGCTCCTCGCCCCTGCCGCCGTCGCGGGATCACTCCCCTCGGCGATTCCTCTGCTCAGCGCCGGGCGCGCCCACGCCCTCCTGCATGCACACCTGCACGCACACTTGCACCATCCACCGGCTCGGTTCACACGCGTACACGAGTTACGGAGCACGCTCAGTCTGCACACTCTTATTCCCGTCCCCTGGACCTCAGGCTCCGCCCCTGCACACTGCACGGGTATACTCAGGTTACTAACAAGACTCACCTGGCCTGTTATGCCTGCACCAATCTGCAGTGTCTCCCTGTATCTCTTCCTGTCCCGCCTCCGTTCCTAATTGGACCTTCCTGCTTTATCTAGCTCCTCTCTGCTCTCAGTCTTTGCACGACATAGTCTCTGTATGGAAGTACTTCTGGATTCTCTCAGTGTTTTCACAGGTTCTGACGCGGCTTGTACGACTACCCCCTCTGGCTCTCGATCTCGGCACTCCTTGGACAACGCACACTCTGGTAACCCCTTGAACACGGCTTGGACAACGACCTATCTCCACTCTCCACTCCCTGACTTCGGCGAGGCATCCTTCACTCTATCTCTACAACCGGTACCGGCAAGTATTATCTATCTTACTACACCTGGCCTGGCAACGCTTCATACCACACTCCGGACACGCTCCCTTTGCTGCGGGTGCGTGTATTACCACTTCCCCCTTCAGCTCAGGGGACGGGTCTGTTCTGCGGGCAGCACCGGCGTAACATTATGTCGAGCCCACAAGACGCAGACCAGACCGAACTTCAACAGTTTCTCTCCAATCTGTTTCAGCACAACCAGGCCATGGCGGATCAAATTGTGACACTTACACGCCAGGTCGCAGTACTCTCAGACAGGGTACTGACCGCGACTCCGTCAGATGTAAGCCCCCACTCCGCAAGCGCAGTTAGCAGCTCAGATGTAAGGATTCCTCCCCCAAGCCTTATGCAGGTGAACCGCAAGATTGTAGGGGTTTCCTAAACCAGTGAGGTGCAGTTTGAAATGGCCCCCAATCTCTACAATACTGATCGCAAGAAGGTAGCCTACATTTATAACCTCCTCACTGGCAGCGCCCTTGTTTGGGCTTCCCCAGTTTGGGAGCGATGTTCTGACCTTACCCAAGTTTACCCGGCATTTAAAGCCGAGTTTCAACAAGTATTCGATTCTCCCACTCGTCGGGAGATGGCATCTGTTTCTCTCCTCCAGATCACTCAGGGACGGCGAATGGTGACACAGTATGCTGTGGAATTCCGGACTCTAGCAGCCGAGACTAACTGGGGACAAGAGGCTCTCATCTCCGTGTTCTGGCAAGGCCTGGCAGATCCCATCAAGGATGAACTCTCTCGCCAATCCAAGCCGGATCAATTGGAGGTCCTCATTGATTTGGCTGTCCGAGTTGATCAACGTATCCAGGTATGCCGCTCAGAGCGTCAGCGCACTCGCGTCCATAACTTTCAAGTTCCGTTCTCCAGTACTCCCAGCAACACTCCTGCTCCCCCAAGTGCTACCATACCTCTTCGTCCTGCACTGGAGTTGCCAGAGCCAATGCAATTGGGGGTACAACGCATCCGCACACCGAAACAGCAGTTCCGCCACGCTGGGGGATTGTGTTTCTACTGTGGATCCATGGAACATCTGGTTCGGGAGTGTCCACTGCGTCCAGGAAACGGGAACACCCAGTGAGTACAGAGGGGCTCTCTCTGGGTGTAATGTCTCCACGTCCCCTTTCTAAAGGTGAACTCCCTAAGAAACTTACATTTCCAGTCTCCCTTTCAGGCGATAAGTTCAACCCTTCTACCGCCGCTTTCATTGACTCAAGAGCTGGAGGAAACTTCGTGGATCTTGAATTCGCCAGGTTAATCCGCATACCACTCGTGAGAAAGAAGGTTCCCATCGCACTCGTCGGTATCGATGGACGTCCTCTCACCCTGGCCCACATCTCCTTAGAGACGGCTCCCTTGCTTCTGTCCTCACATCTTCACAAGGAGATGTTAGTTCTCGATGCCATTCACGCTCCTGGGATACCCATCACCCTTGGTCTTCCTTGGCTACAGCTTAACAATCCTCTCATTGACTGGACATCCTCTGCTCCCATTTCCTGGAGGCCGAGGTCAGGCGAGACTCATCAACTGCTGGCCAATACCCCTGTTCCCAAAGTTATTCTACCTTCCATTTACCATCAATTCCGGGACGTTTTCAATAAGGTACAGTCAGACCTCTTGCCGCCACACAGGACTTACGATTGTCTGATCGATCTAGTTCCAGGTTACTCCCTACCCAAGTCCAAGACCTACCCCTTGTCGTTACCAGAATCTCACGCTATGGATGAAAACAGTAGAGGCAACTCTTATTCTAACATTTGCTTTAAACTAGCCGGGTTACATTCAGGGTATGTGCTGGGTATGTTCTGGGCTAGTTTGAGGCAAGTTTAAAACATTTCTGCATTGACTAACGACCCATAGGATTAACACAGCAGGGATCCCTGGCAGTCCAATTCAGTTTGAATGGGACTGCCAGGGACCCCCGCTGTTAATCTGATAGGCCATTAATCAATGCAGAAATGCTGGGGCTAGTTTAAGGAACGGTTAAGGCATGTATTCAGAATGTACCTGGGTGTAACCTGGGTATTTTTGGGAATTGCCACTGGTTTTTGTTAGAATAAGAGTTGCCTCTACTGTAAGTAAAGATAATGATGAGAGGTGTGTCACAAGTGTCAAGAATGCTCTTGAGAAAACTCACAACATAACAGCTTCTGAGACCAGCATCAGGCAGATGAGATGCAAATTGAGATGGAAATATGGACGTGTAAGGTGAGTCTCTTACTGTAACAAAGTACAGTACTGTATATTGCATATAGTACTAAATAAACTACAGTATACAGTAGTAATACCCCCCGCCAGTAATTATTTTTGAATAAAGCAACTTACATTTTACCACATGGTTCCCTGGCAGTGCGCTGCTTTTCTTTTTTCTGGTTACAGTAGTAATATAGTTCAGTATATTGCAATAGTAGTGTATGCAGAGTGCTGTGCTCTAGTTAGTACCGGACAGTAGGTAAAAGTGTGGTTTTACTGTACCTGTACAGTTATTCCATGTCATTACAGACCGTATCCTATGATAAGGGATGCCAGCAAGATCAAAAGAGTGGACCAAGCACGGGCATGGATCAAAAGTGGCGAGACTTTCATATTTACTGACGTGACAACTGTATCGCTTGAGAGATTTGCAACTTTTGCATTCTCCACAAAAGGACGACTATCTGTGAAGCCGCGTCCCAAACACCCAGTGAAGATGCATGTGTTGGTGCAATCTCTAGACGTGGACCACGATGCATCATCATCTTTGTGGGTAAAATAATGCACAAATACACATGCTGTGATATTATGCACTGTACAGCTGTAGTGTACAGTATTTGGTACCCTAATGTTACATTTTTCTTTTCTTGTTCCAGGAATCATGGATAAAGTATTTTTCCAAGAGAAAATAGTGCCCGAGATTGTTGAATAAATAATGCGTTATTTCCCTTCTGGTCACCGTTTCTTCCAGGGCAAAGACCCGAAACACACCGCGTCTGTTGCCCATATTCTTGCCAGCGGTTTCAAGTGGGTTAAGACGCCACCGGAGTAAGTTCGATAACCGTTTCTCATTGTTTTACACTGTTTACAGTATATCTCTTTAACTAATTCGCCTTTTTTCCCCTCCAATTCAAGATCCCCAGACTTGAATCCCATCGAATTGGTATGGCATCAGTTGAAGGATTATATCAGAAAAGTGGTGAAACCGTCCAAAAAGGATGAATTAGCAGAAGGAATAATGAGTTTCTGGAACAACATACTCACCGTACAAAGATGCAATAAATATATTGATCATATTGTGACTGTGTTGCCCATTGTTTTACAGCGTAATGGGCAGGCCACAGGAAAGTAGTAAGGTACTGTACTATATTATGGTAAGTACAGGTAAGTATGATACAGGTAAGTATGGCTCTCAAAATAACCACTTGATGGCAGCCCTTCCTCTCCACTTTCTACTGTACAGTATATACAGTATTAAATCCAGTACAGGGTGTGTCTAACCTACAGTAGTATAGGCATAGTTATATAGTATATAGTTACAGTACAGTATGCTGTATAAATAAGTGACTTACAGTAGTGCAGCCTACAGTAATTTTACAGTTATACAGTAGTTATACAGTTATACTGTATATAGTTTGTCCAATATAGTGATATACTGTACGCAATGCCTTAAATGCACTTTACTGCACTATTTTTTTTCTTTTATTTTCAGAGCTGCTGCAGACCAGGAATGGGGGGGGGGTGATGATGACGGAGTCCCCAGGCCACCAATTAAAGCATTATGCCCAGCTCGGGGGCCCCTGAGTCATAAAAGGTGACTGTGGAGTGTCAGTTCTGCAGTCTAGAGCTGGCTGCAGCCCTGAAATTGTATAATACAGTGTGTGAAATGTGCCCCTGAGCTTTCTTGGGGAATTGTGAGTGTCAGCTCTTCAACCCAATTGGGGTATACAACTGTTGGTATAATAAAGATATATGTGGTTTTACTGTTCCAGGAGTGCTAACCAGTAGGGATGTGCCAGGCATGAGAGTCAGGAATGATTTTATGGTAATCTGCTGTTACCCCGAAACATGCACTCAGGAATCTCCACAGATTCCTGAGGACATGAAGAACACAGACCCCCCGGCTAAAATCCTCCCTGGAACGCAGGTTGCAGCTCACCGCCACATCCCCCTGTTTCAACACAAACCAGGGCAGTAAAACTGGGCAGGGAATTGGGTTACATTCCAGGTCCCGGGATATGCCCAAACCCCAGGACCAAGTGAGGGGTTCTGTAACTCTCTCACTAGGGATAAGGTAGAGAGAGTTGTACGGGTTAATTTCTAAGTTAAAGCGTAGAGTGTCAGCTCCACAGCTAACTGCTGGCTGCAGTGCTGTGAATGTGTATAAGACTTAGGTTTGTTTTATTAAAATAGGAACAAGGGGTTAATGAATACCCACACCTTACACCGGGTCCCTAGGATAAAAGGGACATGACCCAAGTAATGCCCAGGTACCCTGAGTCCAGGAAAGGGGTTCAGGGGGAAATAATATCATGTGTTAAATGTATGAATTATGTTAACAATGTTTTTGACTAAGGGGGAGAAGAGATGGGGTTTTAACCATCCCCCAAGATTTATAAGTTAGGTTTTTGAAGTAATGTCATAGGAAGTCAGTTAGATAAACAAGCCATTTGCATAGGAAGCAGGGGGAGCTTCAAAGAAACATTTGTCCAGGAGGTGTTAAACCTTTTGTTGACACGTAGGGTGTGTAAGCCTGGTCTTTGAAATGCTTAGCATGATTAGAATGTGTTAACCTTTTGGTAACAGGGAGGGAAAACAGGAAGAGAATCATTAATCAATGCAGAAATGCTGGGGCTAGTTTAAGGAAAGTTTAAGGCATGTATTCAGAATGTACCTGGGTGTACCTGGGTCTTTTGGGGAATTGCCACTGGTTTTTGTTAGAATAAGAGTTGCCTCTACTGTATATCCAGGAGAATCTCAGGAAAGGCTTTATTCGTCACTCCAATTCCCCAGCAGGGGCTGGGTTTTTCTTCGTCAAGAAAAAGGACGGGTCGTTGAGGCCTTGCGTCGACTACAGGGGTTTAAACCACATCACTATTAAAAATCGTTACCCCCTTCCCCTTATTACCGAACTGTTCGATAAATTACAGGGGGCCAAGATTTTTTCCAAGTTGGATCAACGTGGTGCCTATAACCTGGTGCGCATCAGGAAAGGGGATGAATGGAACACGGCCTTCAACACACATAGTGGACACTACGAATATCTGGTAATGCCTTTCGGCTTATGTAATGCTCCCGCTGTCTTCCAGGATTTCATCAACGACGTCTTTCGTAAGGTACTCAATATTTTTGTTATTGTATACTTGAATGATATCCTGATTTTTTCCAAAGATCTCCAGGACCATATACGCCACACCTCCTACGTCCTTTCCCGTCTCCGTGAACACCATTTGTACGCCAAACTGGAGAAGTGCACCTTTCATCAGACCTCTACTCCGTTCCTGGGGTATATCATTTCCGATGAGGGGTTTATGATGGACTCCGGTAAACTTCAAGCAGTCACTGAATGGCCAAGACCTAACTCTCTCAAGGCCATACAACGTTTTTTAGGGTTCGCTAATTACTATCGTAAGTTTTTACGGAGTTTTTCCACCATTGTGGCACCCCTCACTGCGCTCACCAAAAAAGGAGCTGATCCTTCTGCTTGGTCATCCGAGGCCATCTCCGCCTTCGAAACACTCAAGGAAGCCTTTATATCCGCACCTATTCTCCATCATCCCAACATCGAACTTCCCTTCGTCCTGGAGGTCGACGCTTCTGATTGCGGCGCTGGTGCCGTTCTTTCCCAGAGACCCACGCCCCAAGATAAGTTACATCCCTGTGCATATTTTTCCAAGAAATTCTTGTCTGCCGAGAGGAACTATAACGTGGGTAACAGGGAACTTCTGGCCAAGAGTGGAGACACCTGCTGGAGGGCTCGAGAGAGCCATTTACTATTCTCACGGACCAGAAGAACCTTCTTTACATAGAGAACGCTCGACGCCTTGGTCCACGACAGGCTCGTTGGGCTCTTTTTTTTCTCGATTCGATTTTCACCTGTCCTATATCCCCGGGACCAAGAACGTAAAGGCAGATGCACTCTCCCGAATACATTCTTCTGAAGAGAGGCCAGAGGAATCTTTGGAGACTATCCTTCCACATGAGAGGATTCTCGCCACGTCTACTTTCAAGAATCTTGACAAGATTTTGCACTCCCAAAGACGCATTCCCAAGGACTTGGTCGTTCCCGACAACAAACTCTTTGTACCATCCAAATTTGTTCCAGAGGTCCTGTCTTGGGGTCACTCCTCTAAATCTGCAGGTCATCCAGGTTTTAAGAAGACTACTGATCTCATTCGTCGGAATTTCTGGTGGCCAAGGATGTCTCAAGATATTCTGGAGTTTACCTGCGCTTGCCCCACGTGCGCTCAAAGCAAGACTCTCCGTCAAAAGCCTCAGGGTTTTCTGTTACCCCTTCCAGTTCCCGACCGCCCCATGTCCCACATTTCCATGGATTTCATTGTGGAGTTGCCCAGGTCCAGAGGAATGAACACTATCTTGGTGATTATGGACAGGTTCTCGAAGATGTCCCATTTCATCCCACTTCAATCCGTCATCGTCGTTCGGTGCCCAGTTACAAACCAGGGGATTTGGTATGGCTATCCTCTAGGAATATCCACCTCAAGGTACCATCTCCTAAACTGGCACCTAAGTTCCTGGGACCCTTCCCTATTTGTGAACAAATCAACCCCGTGGCATTCCGGCTCCAACTACCACCCAGTATGAAGATTCCCAAAGTCTTTCATGTGTCCCTCTTAAAACCATTTATCTCCAGTCACTTCTTTCCGGATCAGACTCTTAAACCGGATCCCATTACTGTACAAAATAACGAGGAATACGAAGTTCACTCTCTTTTGGATTCTCGCCTATCCAGGGGTCAGCTCCAGTTCTTGGTGCAGTGGAAGGGCTTTGGCCCTGAAGAGAGATCCTGGGTTCCTTCAAAGGACATTCATGCCCCGGCTCTTCTTAAGTCCTTCAGGAAAAAGTTTCCAGAGAAACCGTTCTTGGACCGTCCTGAGGCCGTTCCTGAAGAGGGGGGTACTGTCAGGAATCGGCGTTCTCCTTGCTTCTCACACAGAGCACTCCCTCCCCGCATGGAGCCCCTGGACACACAAAACAATCCTGCCTTACCGGCCTCCACGGCTCCTCGCCCCTGCCGCCGTCACGGGATCACTCCCCTCGGCGATTCCTCTGCTCAGTGCCGGGAGCGCCTACGCCCTCCTGCACGCACACCTGCACGCACACCTGCACCATCCACTGGCTCGGTTCACACGCGTACACGAGTTACGGAGCACGCTCAGTCTGCACACTCTTATTCCCGTCCCCCGGACCTCAGGCTCCGCCCCCGCACACTGCACGGGTATACTCAGGTTACTAACAAGACTCACCTGGCCTGTTATGCCTGCACCAATCTGCAGTGTCTCCCTGTATCTCTTCCTGTCCCGCCTCCGTTCCTAATTGGACCTTCCTGCTTTATCTAGCTCCTCTCTGCTCTCAGTCTTTGCTCGACATAGTCTCTGTATGGAAGTACTTCTGGATTCTCTCAGTGTTTTCACAGGTTCTGACGCGGCTTGTACGACTACCCCCTCTGGCTCTTGATCTAGGCACTCCATGGACAACGCACACTCTGGTAACCCCTTGAACACGGCTTGGACAACGACCTATCTCCACTTTCCACTCCCTGACTTCAGTGAGGCATCCTTCACTCTATCTCTACAACCGGTACCGGCAAGTATTGTCTACCTTACTACACCTGGCCTGGCAACGCTTCATACCACACTCCGGACACGCTCCCTTTGTTGCGGGTGCGTGTATTACCACTTCCCCCTTCAGCTCAGGGGACGGGTCTGGTCTGCGGGCAGCACCGGCGTAACACCAAATACTGAGGAGGCAACGTTTATTCTAAAATTTGCTGTAAACTAGCCGGGTTACATTCTGGGTATGTGCTGGGTATGTGCTGGGTATGTTCTGGGCTAGTTTGAGGCACGTTTAAGGCATTTCTGCATTGACTAACGACCCATAGGATTAACACAGCAGGGATCCCTGGCAGTCCAATTCAGTTTGAATGGGACTGCCAGGGACCCCCGCTGTTAATCTGATAGGCCATTAATCAATGCAGAAATGCTGGGGCTAGTTTAAGGAAAGTTTAAGGCATGTATTCAGAATGTACCTGGGTGTAACCTGGGTATTTTTGGGAATTGCCACTGGTTTTTGTTAGAATAAGAGTTGCCTCTACTGTAAGTAAAGATAATGATGAGAGGTGTGTCACAAGTGTCAAGAATGCTCTTGAGAAAACTCACAACATAACAGCTTCTGAGACCAGCATCAGGCAGATGAGATGCAAATTGAGATGGAAATATGGACGTGTAAGGTGAGTCTCTTACTGTAACAAAGTACAGTACTATATATTGCATATAGTACTAAATAAACTACAGTATACAGTAGTAATACCCCCCGCCAGTAATTATTTTTGAATAAAGCAACTTACATTTTACCACATGGTTCCCTGGCAGTGCGCTGCTTTTCTTTTTTCTGGTTACAGTAGTAATATAGTTCAGTATATTGCAATAGTAGTGTATGCAGAGTGCTGTGCTCTAGTTAGTACCGGACAGTAGGTAAAAGTGTGGTTTTACTGTACCTGTACAGTTATTCCATGTCATTACAGACCGTATCCTATGATAAGGGATGCCAGCAAGACCAAAAGAGTGGACCAAGCACGGGCATGGATCAAAAGTGGCGAGACTTTCATATTTACTGACGTGACAACTGTATCGCTTGAAAGATTTGCAACTTTTGCATTCTCCACAAAAGGACGACTATCTGTGAAGCCGCGTCCCAAACACCCAGTGAAGATGCATGTGTTGGTGCAATCTCTAGACGTGGACCACGATGAATCATCATCTTTGAGGGTAAAATAATGCACAAATACACATGCTGTGATATTATGCACTGTACAGCTGTAGTGTACAGTATTTGGTACCCTAATGTTACATTTTTCTTTTCTTGTTCCAGGAATCATGGATAAAGTATTTTTCCAAGAGAAAATAGTGCCCGAGATTGTTGAATAAATAATGCGTTATTTCCCTTCTGGTCACCGTTTCTTCCAGGGCAAAGACCCGAAACACACCGCGTCTGTTGCCCATATTCTTGCCAGCGGTTTCAAGTGGGTTAAGACGCCACCGGAGTAAGTTCGATAACCGTTTCTCATTGTTTTACACTGTTTACAGTATATCTCTTTAACTAATTCGCCTTTTTTCCCCTCCAATTCAAGATCCCCAGACTTGAATCCCATCGAATTGGTATGGCATCGGTTGAAGGATTATATCAGAAAAGTGGTGAAACCGTCCAAAAAGGATGAATTAGCAGAAGGAATAATGAGTTTCTGGAACAACATACTCACCGTACAAAGATGCAATAAATATATTGATCATATTGTGACAGTGTTGCCCATTGTTTTACAGCGTAATGGGCAGGCCACAGGAAAGTAGTAAGGTACTGTACTATATTATGGTAAGTACAGGTAAGTATGATACAGGTAAGTATGGCTCTCAAAATAACCACTTGATGGCAGCCCTTCCTCTCCACTTTCTACTGTACAGTATATACAGTATTAAATCCAGTACAGGGTGTGTCTAACCTACAGTAGTATAGGCATAGTTATATAGTATATAGTTACAGTACAGTATGCTGTATAAATAAGTGACTTACAGTAGTGCAGCCTACAGTAATTTTACAGTTATACAGTAGTTATACAGTTATACTGTATATAGTTTGTCCAATATAGTGATATACTGTACGCAATGCCTTAAATGCACTTTACTGCACTATTTTTTTTCTTTTATTTTCAGAGCTGCTGCAGACCAGGAATGGGGGGGGGGGGGTGATGATGACGGAGTCCCCAGGCCACCAATTAAAGCATTATGCCCAGCTGGGGGGCCCCTGAGTCATAAAAGGTGACTGTGGAGTGTCAGTTCTGCAGTCTAGAGCTGGCTACAGCCCTGAAATTGTATAATACAGTGTGTGAAATGTGCCCCTGAGCTTTCTTGGGGAATTGTGAGTGTCAGCTCTTCAACCCAATTGGGGTATACAACTGTTGGTATAATAAAGATATATGTGGTTTTACTGTTCCAGGAGTGCTAACCAGTAGGGATGTGCCAGGCATGAGAGTCAGGAATGATTTTATGGTAATCTGCTGTTACCCCGAAACATGCACTCAGGAATCTCCACAGATTCCTGAGGACATGAAGAACACAGACCCCCCGGCTAAAATCCTCCCTGGAACGCAGGTTGCAGCTCACCGCCAAATCCCCATGTTTCAGCACAAACCAGGGCAGTAAAACTGGGCAGGGAATTGGGTTACATTCCAGGTCCCGGGATATGCCCAAACCCCAGGACCAAGTGAGGGGTTCTGTAACTCTCTCACTAGGGATAAGGTAGAGAGAGTTGTACGGGTTAATTTCTAAGTTAAAGCGTAGAGTGTCAGCTCCACAGCCAACTGCTGGCTGCAGTGCTGTGAATGTGTATAAGACTGAGGTTTGTTTTATTAAAATAGGAACAAGGAGTTAATGAATACCCACACCTTACACCGGGTCCCTAGGATAAAAGGGACATGACCCAAGTAACGCCCAGGTACCCTGAGTCCAGGAAAGGGGTTCAGGGGGAAATAATATCATGTGTTAAATGTATGAATTATGTTAACAATGTTTTTGACTAAGGGGGAGAAGAGATGGGGTTTTAACCATCCCCCAAGATTTATAAGTTAGGTTTTTGAAGTAATGTCATAGGAAGTCAGTTAGATAAACAATCCATTTGCATAGGAAGCAGGGGGAGCTTCAAAGAAACATTTGTCCAGGAGGTGTTAAACCTTTTGTTGACACGTAGGGTGTGTAAGCCTGGTCTTTGAAATGCTTAGCAGGATTAGAATGTGTTAACCTTTTGGTAACCTTTTGGTAACAGGGAGGGAAAACAGGAAGAGAATTGCACTGTGCCATCTGTTAGATTGTCCTTATACCCAGACGGAGTAGCATTCCTTAAGAAAGCAGGATGGCATATGCTAAGTGGCAAGTGGCCAGTGGGGGGAAGATTACATTTTTGTTGCACATGTTCAGTCACTGTTCTGAAGCGAGAGAGCCAGGATTTATTCACCTGGTAAAAGTATGTTAGTGGTCAGGGAGGAAATTCCCACGCCACAGATTTATTTATTTATAAAATATTTTACAAGGAAGTAATACATTGAGAGTTACCTCTCGTTTTCAAGTATGTCCTGGGCACAGAGTAAAACAAATAATACTTGGTTACAAATACAGTTACATAAATGAACAGGGTATACATTATATACAAGACATTGCGTGCACAGTTAAAAAATATATTTATTATGGGCATATGAAACAGTTACAGACCAGATTAAAATGTGAGACAGCCTTAGATTTGAAAGAACTTAAACTGGTGCTGGATGTGAGAGTTTCTGGTAGGTTGTTCCAGTTTTGGGGTGCACGGTAGGAGAAGGAGGAACGTCCGGATATTTTGTTGAGCCTTGGGACCATGAACAGTCTTTTGGAGTCTGATCTCAGGTGATAAGTGCTGCATGTGGTAGGGGTGAGCAGCTTGTTCAGATAGCTGGGTAGCTTGCCCATGAAGAATTTAAAGGCAAGACAGGAAAGGTGAACTTTGCGCCTACACTCTAGTGATGACCAATCTAGTTATTTGAGCATATCGCAGTGATGTGTGTTGTAGTTGCATTGTAGAACAAAACGACAAATTGAATGAGGGTGTCGAGCCATATACTATGTCTCCATAGTCAATAATTGGCATTAGCATCTACTGTGCAATACGCTTTCTGACCAGGAGACTTAGGGAGGATTTGTTCCTGTAAAGTACCCCTAGTTTGGCATAGGTCTTGGTTGTCAGGGTATCAATGTGCATCCCGAATGTTAAGTGGGAGTCAAACCATAAGCCCAGGTATTTTAAACTAGTGACAGGGGTTAGGGTGGTGTTAGCGTTGGTTCTGATCAGGAGCTCAGTCACTGGAAGCTTTAAAAATTTAGTCTTGGTCCCAAATACCATTGTTACAGTCTTGTCAGTGTTTAAAAACAGTTTGTTTTGGGAAATCCAGTTTTCGAGTCTCAAAAAGTCAGACTGAAGTATGTGTTGAAGGTCAGTGAGGCTATGGCTGTGTGCATATAGGATTGTGTCATCTGCATACATGTGTATTGAGGCTTCCTTACAAGCTGTGGGAAGATCATTAATGAACACTGAGAAGAGTAGGGGCCCCAGAAAAGAGCCTTGCGGGACACCACAGGTGATATCCAGGGGGTTGGAGTTAGAGCCTGAGATGGACACATGTTGGGATCTTCCTGATAGGTAGGACTGAAACCAGTTTAAAGCATGCTTCCATATTCCAGAGCTCTGAAGTTTGTTAAGCAGGATAGCATGATCAACTGTGTCAAAAGCCTTTGCAAAATCTAGGAATACTGCACCAG
The DNA here is from genome assembly GCF_040206685.1 of Ascaphus truei. Lineage (NCBI taxonomy): Eukaryota > Metazoa > Chordata > Amphibia > Anura > Ascaphidae > Ascaphus > Ascaphus truei. The sequence continues at coordinate 335,130,542 of NC_134483.1, read as the reverse complement.
TGAGTTGTCCCCGTTCCATTCCACACTGGATTTCATTGCAAACTTTTAGCAGGGTAGTTACGGTGGAGTGTTTGGGACAAAACCCAGATTGGAATTGGCTAGGGAAATTTGTCTTGGTATAGAAATCGCTTAATTGGGAGTGGACACATTTTCCCATGACTTTGGATAGAATTGGGAGAAGTGAGATTGGCCTGTAGTTTGAGACAGTGTTTATTTCCCCACTTTTGAAGATTGGGACAACTCTGGCAGTTTTCCAGGTCTTAGGGATATGGCCTGCAGACAGGATAGAGTTGACTATGGACGCAATTGGTTTGGCAATGGCTGGGGCACCAAGTCGTAGGAACCTAGATTGTAGTAAGTCAGGTCCACATTGGCTGCTTAGTTTTAGTTTGAGGAGCGCATGTATAATCTCCTCTTCAGATACTGGGCCAAAGTGAAAATTGTGGGCAGTGTTGGGAGGGGGTGGGGCTATAGGGGTACTCCCAGGATGAGATTCAGGTTTGTGGTTTGGGCTGCGTTTTGCTAATAAGTAAGTGGCGCACCCTACAAAGTAATTATTGAATGCATTTGCAATATCAGTGGGGTTTGTCAGTGTAATATCCCCCTAGAGTGATATTACTTGGTTGTTGATGGTTAGGAGGCTGGAATATATTGTTGATAACCTTCCAGAAGTTAGCTGGGTTTGATGTATTTTGGTGGAGATTGTCAGAGTAATATTGTGTTTTTGCATGCCTTGTTTGCCATGTGCACATGTTCCGCATGCATCTGTAGTGATTGAGATCCTTGGTAGTGCCAGTTACTTTGTAGCTTTTCCACAAGGTATCCCTGAGCTGGTAGAGTGCAATAAGGTCAGTTGTAACCCATGGAAGGTGGGCCCCCCGTACCCTTATTTTGCGTAGTGGAGCATGGGTATCGCAGAGTTTTAAGAACTCGGATTGGAAATAGTCGAGTGCAGAATCAGGGTCAGGAATTAAATCGATTCTGTGCCATGGGCAGTTGGTAAGGTCATCCAGAAACTGTTGTGGGTTAAAGTTTTTAAATGTTCTAGTGAGGAGAACTTTAGGGCTTGATTGGGGCGTTTTAATTTTCCTTACCCATTACACTATTGCATGGTCACTGAAAATGTCAGGAAGGATGCCAGAGGATTGGATTCTGCTGGGGTTTGAGGAGAGAATCCAGTCTAGCAAGGAATGGTTATGTGAATTCTGGTTTATCCGTGTGGGTTGGGAAATGAGTTGCGATAGGTTAAGTGACTTGAGTTGTATCTGGATTTTGTGGTTACACATGTTAACAGATAGGACAGGGGAAGTTTTTAAAAATACCTGTAGTCCAGTCCTAGTCAGATTCACCTAAGATAAACCAAGAAACGTCCAAGGTTTAGCGTCAGAGGTTCCGGAGGGTGAGGGGTTAACTACATCATAACGAAGATTGCACCCTTCTTCCAGAACTCATTTGAGCTAAGGATTCCTGAACGAATCCTGTAAGGACATTACAAAATCTTTACTTTCGGCGAAGATATAGGGGTGGCAAGTTGCACCCGTAGCCAAGGACTGTCGCACGACTCAAATCGCGCACCCACTTGCATGCGTGCAGGGGTGCCCAGAGGCTTTGTTTTGTTCTGTGGACATTTGACATTTGATTTCATTTCACCATCCCACTAAGTGTTTTATCTAGTGTAATTGTGAATATTGTGTGTTTGTCTTAAAAGGAAATACATTACAATTTATTTTGCCCATCTTGCGTGCTCAATCCAGAATCCCGGTATTAATGTGTTGGTAAGACCTGGTCTACAGTGACAGGGGGCATGTGTAAAAGTATTGTACTGTGTGTATACTGTAGCAACCGTCTATCTATTTTATTATTATTTTTTTCAAGGATTATCCTGCACAAATAAAATTGTTCCTTCTATAATTTCATGAGAATAATTTGAACTTTGTATGTGTGTGTATGGGGGGGGGTGTTGATGTGCTACTACTCCACTAGTCTATGTGTGTGTGTGTGTGTGTGTGTCTGTGGGGGGGAGAGGTGTGTATGCTGGATTATTAGTTCAAAAAAAACTTTTGAACACGTCATCATAATGTTTTGAACCCCACACCCCCAAAATAAAAATCAGAATTAAAAACCTAGTGATTGGAGGCGCATGCGCAGCGGCTAGGTGTTTGGATGCCTAAGTAAGAGGCTCCGTCTCTGCCAGCACGAATTTTAAGCAATAAAAGCAAAAAAAACCCAGT
>NC_134483.1:334807691-334828111 GCF_040206685.1 Ascaphus truei | reverse complement strand
GACGAGACAAACACAGAAATCCTAATGTGGACCTGTATATAAAGGAATACTATAGGGTGTGTTCAGGTAGATACTTAAACTTCTAGTCACCTATGGCAGGGTCTGCATAAACCAAGGTAGATATAGGTAATATGACAAGTAGTGACTAATATATATAAAAACAGACCAGAGTTTGTCTGCTACCTGATTTCTGTCACCTGTCCTGCTAGATAGAAATCAGATACTTAATGCTGATTTCCTGGTTCCTCTTCCCTCTCCACCAAGAGTCTGGAGGCAGGAAGGCTGCTGGAAGCAGAGAGGGGAAAAGCCTCTCCCCAAACAGGTTAAATCATTCTGTTCCTTTTTCTCAAATTGCAAAGTTCCTTAGTTTTGTTGTTGGAAGCGGACAAGCCGCCCAACCCCAGTCAGGGTGAACCTTAGTTAAGTTATTGCTCAGGTGAGCAGGGTTTTGTTTTGCTTGTGTTTTGTTTTGTATTCAGTGTGGCAGTCTCAGTGCCTGGGACTGAATAAACCAGGCAGAGCCTGTTTAAAGGAACAGAACATTACGCCTCATCATTTAACCTACCCTAAAAGACCGTGTTCTAACAGTCCTGGACAGACGGCAGAGCCCCGGAGTAATCCGTTTGTCACAATATATAGATATATATATATTTGATATATTAGGGGTATTTCTACTTTAAGGTTGCACAAGCACTTATTTTACAGTGTGCACTGACTGCAGAGATTTATTGTTTTACAGGAGCAGACAAAGCAGTCAGCTATAGTTCAGTACAAGTCTTTGTGATCTACTCTTCACCTCAAACGATCATGTACTTTTTTCTGCAGTACATGACATATCTCTGTATTTGATTGACTAGTATATATACAGCTGCCTAAAAATTGACACCAGAAAAATAGAAATGCTGCTGTCATTGTGGTTAAGGAAATTGAAATACACAAAACGTAGAGCTGGACTTAGCAGAAAAAGGACATTAATCAATGATTTATACAGTAAATCAGTGATGCATTTTAATTGTTCTTCTGGCACTGTAAGTTCTCCCTAGCTGGTCACTCAGTCATAATTCAAGTTCTACTTTTCAACCTATACTGTATACTATCACAGGGGCCAGCAACAAATTGCACAGAAATGCAATAGGATCATATTTAAAATAAACGTACAGCACTAGTTATTACACACTTTGAGGGATATCTACTGTACAGTAGAGGTCACAATGACTTTTTATTTTCTTTTTTACTAAATTCATCGTTACTCTAACTCTGCCTTGGCATTTCTTAATATTGACTTGACAGTGTCATGCAATGTGACCTACTGTACTTGTTTCAAAATCTACTTAGAGTTTTTTTTGGTCAATTGTTTTTAATAAAATTTTGAGTCACACATAGAAAAACTTGCAAATTTTGACAAAAAATTTTGAAGTTTGAAAATGTCACATAAATATATAAAATAATCCAGTTAACATGTTTTTTAAGAATCAATACCAACATACCAGTGTAAGTGACCATCCTTAATCTCTCCCCTCCCTAAAATAGGAAAAAATGTGTCTTGTTGCTGTCAATCAATACAGATGGAATAATTAGAACACATCAGGTTTTGCTATGCATGTGCATTTCAGCAGTTCATTCGAATGACATAACCATTTATTATTAGTTCTCCAGCGAGGAAGATATTGAAGGACATTTTTCTCACCCTCGAGGGAGTGGCACATGTGTATCTCTAGATTTGGAGGTCATGGAACATTGAAGGCTTTGACATTCAGTTAAAACAAGAAAGAAAAAAACGATTGTAACTCTAGACATCACACAGGGCACATCATATAACTTCTGCAGTGATAATTATAATAATAACCTGTAGTAATAATTATAATAAAATTATCATCTACTGTTACAAACTGTGCTTGTATTGTTTACCAAATTATGTCTGTTGCTAATTTTATATAGACATCTTAGTGTTTCAGGCAATTTGGTATCTAATTGTATTGTTACTGAACTCAATGGACCAAGCACTTTCTTTAAAAAAATATATATACAATGCAAGTTAATGATTAAAGAAATAGCCTATTATTTGATAGAAAACACAATAAAATCAAAAGCAAAACAATAACATTTGACTTTTGTCAACATCACAAATCGGTGCAAATGGCAAATTAAAATAAAAGTTACAAAAAATAAATTTAACATATTAAAATATTTTTTACATGTATGCTAAACAATGTAATGAATCATTTTTCAAAACAAACCATAAAATTATGTTTGACTTATTTTCAAGGGAGTTTAAGTAAAACAAAATCTATTAAATGAAGTCATGCCTAAGTGAACAGACATTTGGAAGAAGACACAATGATGCTTAATATATGAATATTCACATCATTACAGTACATCTTTTTAATCCTATTAACCATGTTTAAAATTTTTATAATGAAAAAAAGGGGGGATGGGGAGAGAGAAAGAGAGATATCCTTTTGATTGGTGCACTCCTAAATAATCCCAGATGGGAGCTGGTTTATGCGAGAGTTCGTACCGGCTGAGGTATCTCTTAGCACAAATAAACCTTATTCAATATGTCTAGCGATGGCCTGGCAGGTGGGACATAGGTTGAATGTGTAGGTACAATTACCTATATAAATAAAAGACATACATACAATACAATACCTGAAATCACAGATATTGTTTGTATTTTATCATCATGGTAGGCAAATCTGAAGTTATTTTTTTCATCATGTCTGTTTAAAACATAACATGTTTAGTTTAACCATTCAGTGCAGGGGAAGCCAGCATTACATTGCTTTGTAATGTAATGATGTTTCCATTGGTGCTAAGCAGGTTAAATGGAAGACTTGTGTGACCCCAGCATGGTCATGAGAAGCATCTTTTGTTTTCATAGATCAGTGTTGTTTTGATGAGACTTGTCAAGCAAACATGCCAGATTTTAGCACCTACACGCTCAAGTGCTCATATAAAGTGCAGATTCAGATCGATGAAGTCTTTAACCCTCTCAGTTTTCTCTCCTTCCTTCAGTTTCTCTCTGCATTCTGACAGCACCACCTGCGTCATGTACACAGTGTTTCTTTTGTATGGCTTCTTTATATCTCATATACTTGTGTTTCTTGCTTTTTCCCTGAAGATAATCAGATTCCACAAGCTAATACGTAAGGGATTTGAATAAATCAATCATTTAAAAGCAGATGACACAGAGTTTCCCCTAAAATAAGGTATTGGAAATTAAAGTGTAATGAAAGCTTGTTAGAAGCAAGATTCTATAAAGCAATGTACAAGAAATGATATTACTAGAGATTGGCAAAACTGGTAGGCATTGTTATGGTTGAGAGGAGTAGGAGGGGGTTAGAAAAGTGTTGAGGGGAGGAGGAGGAGTGGAGGAGAGGATGGGAGAAGAAGGGGGGGGTGAGAGATGAGTGGGAGGAAGGGGTGAGAAAGGAGAGGATGGGGTGAGAAAGGAGAAGGTGTAAGGAATCCACTACTGGCTTTGACTATAGCCTTGCAGAATCATGCAGTTGCAAGCTTTCAATGGCAATCAAAGGCACATGTGCTGCCTCTCATTGCAGCTTCTGCCCTGTGCTACATCATTGGAGGAATACTCACACACCCTCCTCCTGTGATTGGATCTCCGCCCTTTATATTCTAGGCGTTGGCACTGAACCAGCGCCGAGCATAATTTCCTACCTGGACGTTACTGTCTCTGCCACAAACCACCCCAGGCCTCTCTCCAAGTGTTCTTACCTTCAAGTTCCTGAGTATCTAGAAGCTTGTTCCTGGACGTCCGTGCTGAAGTGTTGTTGCCAGCACTGGTACCCTGCTGCATTCCCTCCTAGCAGTGGCTACCCTTCCTTTCCTGCGGCCTGCTGCTATCTCCTTGCAGTGGCCTGCCCTGGACGTCTGTGCTGAAGCGTTGTTGCCAGCACTGGTACCTGCTGCATTCCCTCCTAGCAGTGGCTACCCTTTCTGTTCCTGCGACCTGCTGCTATTCCCCTGCATTGGCCTTTCCTGAACGTCTGTGCTGAAGCGTTGTTGCCAGCACTGGTACCTGCTGCATTCCCTCCTAGCAGTGGCTACCCTTCCTTTCCTGCGACCTGCTGCTATCCTCTTGCAGTGGCCTGCCTTGGACTTCTGCGCTGAAGCGTTGGTTCTTCCCGACGCTGCCCTGCGATGAACTTCAGCCAGCGTGAGAGAGGAGGAGGGGGTGATAGAAGATGAGGGGTGAGATAAGAGAAGGAGGAGGATGATGAGAGAGGAAGAGGAGGAGGGTGATGAGAGAGGAAGAGGGGGAGGGAGGTGAGTGTGAGGAGTGAGAGGAGGAAAGGAAGGGAATGATGAGGAGCAGGAGGGAGGGATGAGGAGTAGGAGGTAGAAAGATGGAAAGAAGGGAGAGAGGAGGGGCAGAAGGGAGAGGTGAGGAGCGGAGGGAGAGAGGAGGAGTGGGAGGGAGAGTTGAGGAGTGGGAGGGGGATGGAAGAGGAGGAGTGGGAGGAGGTATGAAAGGAGAGGAGTTGGAAGGGGGTAAGAGGAGAAGAGGTATGGGGTAAGAGGAGGAGTTGGAAGGGGGGGAGAGGAGGAGTGGGATGGGGTAAGAGGAGTAATGGAATGGGGGTAAGAGTAGGAGGAGTGGGGGTGAGAGAGAAAGAGAGGGAAGGGGGCAAGAGAGAGGATGAGGGAAGGTGAGGAGGGAGAAGAGAAGATGAGGAGGGGGGTGAGAAGATGAGGAGGTTGGGTTAGAAGATGAGGAGGGGAGCAAGAGGATTAGAAGGAGGTTAAGAGGATGAGGAGCGTGGCCAGCCTGCTGTCTCCTCCTGCTGATATCGGCATCATGGGCCGAGGCCGCTCCTCGCGCAGAAGCCACCCCCGCGCTCATGCTCCTAAGCTGAAGCGGGGAACTCCTGACTTCCTGTTGCCGAACTCCTGCTTCATTAACGACGATGCTGCCTTCTCCAATCCTGACCCTGCGATGTACGACTATGAACTGCGCACTCCGGATCAGTCTGCGTGGACTAAGGTCGGTGATTATATAACCCCACCTCAGCCCCGCGGTCCGGTCCCGGTTTGTGGCGAGCATCGGCGTAACAGTATGCTCGGCCAACAAAAACCGGACCGCGCCGTGGCGGGGGGTTGGCAATTTTCCAACTGAAGTTATGTCCCGGCCTGCGTACCAGTCCCACTGTGAAGGCCAGTATCTGTGTGAAATAATAGCCTTGATTGAAGACCTGTATACGTATGAAGGTTTAACCCCTTTGCAAAGACAATGCCGTTGCGATCTCTTTCTTAAGGCTTGTTGCATCCGGGACTTAAAACGGTCTCTAGCTGATTGTATACGCTCCCCTGATTCCCCTTTAACCTGGGATAACGTGTACCCTTTGGAACTGCTCGACGCCCAAGAGGCACTCTATGCCCTGGCCTCATCACTGGACATTCATCTAGTACAACAGGGCGCCCTCCTCATGCTGGATCAATATCAGGAAATACTACATGTACTTTCCTTAACACTTGACATTTGTATAAAAGAACAGGACCCCCTCCTTGCCAGCTACGCTGCTGCTTGGCAGATCTCCTATGCTGCCAGTCCTGTTGCTAAACCTGTGGGGGTACCTCCCTCTCCTAAGAATGGCCAAACCATCTCTCTGTCGCTGCCCACTAAGGAAGAAGCTGCCACGCTCCCTAATCCTGAGTTAACCTCCCTAAATTCTGTCCCTGACGTTATTCCGGTCTTAACCCCTGCTAGTCAGGCCTATGAGTCCCCCACTGTAAATCCCTGCATTCCCCAGGTCAGTGTTTCTTCCCTAGCACCAGAGAATGAATCCTGTTTGCCCTCTTTTTCTAACCCAAAAATTCTAAACTCTGTTCCCGAGGTTTTTTCTGTTTTAACCCCTGCTAGTCTGCTCTGTGAGGTCCCCACTGCTAACCCTAGTATTCCGCAGTTTAATGTTAGGTCCCTAGGGCAAGAGGCAGAATCCCCTATGACCCCACTCTCAGAGACTAGCTTCTATTTCCCTGATTCTCGGGTACAGAGTAATTTAACCCTTCAGGTTTTTCCTATGTTAACCCCTACAGGTCAGCCCTATGAATCTCCCTTGGTAAATCTCTGTAGTCCGTCAGTCAGGGATACCTCCTTAGCCTCAGAGGATGAGCCCCTTATGTCCCCTGACTCAGCTAAAATTCTCGGGGCTACGCCCCCTGAACTTTCGGCAATAATACTGGCTCCAGTTAAGAGTATTCTGGAGTCGTTTGTTTCTCTAAAACTGTTCGCAGAATCCCTACTCCTAGGTATTTCGCTGACCCCGTCTGTCACTCAGAGAGCTGAGACACCTGCTTCCGAGCATAGACCCCTTTTCATGGAATCTGTTGTCGTTTCTGATGACCCAGACACTCTTTCCCAAATACCCACTTCAGAGACCAGCACAGTCGTGGTTGCCCCACTTGCACTGTCTGTGGTCTCCTTTTCTCAAATCCTAGGGTTTAAAGTGAACAGTACATATTATGTCCCTTTCCAAGTGACCCCTTCTGAGATCAGCATATCTGCTGTTGCTCCCTTAGTACAATTACAGTCAGGGTTCCCCTTTTTGAAGGATCAAGTTTTCAAATGGAAAACTCCCTTTATCCCTGATTTTGTAAACCTGCAGTCCCTTCTCACTGTAGTTAAAGGTTCTCAAGCAGCCGCTGAGTTAAGCTCTGCCGCTGCAAAATCTTCTGTTGTAGAAGCAATCTTGCCTAGCTTACTTCTGTCTGTCCTTTCTGTGATGCCTATCACCTTTACTAAAATTTCTGTTTTGCAAGGTATTTCTCCTATTAAGTCTGTGATACCTGCAATTCCTTTAATTGGTTCCAAAAACCCTGTCACTAAGTTTACCATGGAGTCTGATGCCCTCACTAGGGATTCTCTGGGACCCAATTCTGAAACAAGCGCAATGTTCTCTGATTTCATTACAAGCAAGATGTCCCTTGTTTCTATTGGAAAGTCTACCCCAGTTTCTCTCACGGATCATGCCACAGCCTCCGGGATCATTAAAAATGACTTTAAGTCTGGGATGCCCACTCCTGTAATAATACTGTTTCACGCTGATTGCATTGCTTCTCCCACAGTATCATGTGAAACCTGGGTACCTGGGACCTCCACTCCGAAGCCAAGCTCTAGTTCTCTGTCTTCTTTCTCTGTGTTGGAGGTACCCAGCTTTAACCCCAAGACTTTTTTCCCTAAGGCAGATGCACCGCTTAACCGCCTGCCTTTTTTTTTGGATAAGATCTGTTTTCTCACCTTTCAAACAGACTCCTTACACGCAGGTCTCTGTGCGGTGCCCAAAGTGTCCTTTCTGGATGGCATTTGGCCTTTCTCTAAGACGAAGATACCCTTACTGGACCTCGTCGCTTTACCTGAAGCGTCCGGCCCTATTCTCTATGGGTCCATTATGGGTATAGACATGCTTATTATGTCCTTCACCAAGGCCACAATTTCGGAGTTGATTCTCTCTAAAGATCACAAACCAAAGGAAGCGGATCCTTCTTCAACTGCCAGTACCATGACCAAGGGTTGCATACACACTGCTACAGACTCTTGCAAATTGCCTAGGATAGCAACCCTGTTTTGTATCGAAAGTACCGCTGCTATAGTGTGTAGTGAACCCGCCCGCCCCATTCCCTCGCTAACCATCACCCGGAATTCCTTGGAAGCTAAAGACTTTCTCAACTTCCTCCGTGCTGATTTCACTAAAGACATTGCCCTCTCTGAAGATCCCTCTGCCAATTTTGTCCGACAATCTGTGTCCTGTGTCCCGTACTCTTGGACTATTACTATGCACCGGACACCTGGCTACTGCCCTTCTGATGTTCCCATTCCGGAGCCCTCAGGTCCCATTGTCCATGTACCAAGAACTGTAGTGCCACCGCTGTCTTTTATGGCACTCGCCAATGTACACCTGGATTGTGGACCTAATTCTCGCCGGAGACACTTCAGGAACAACTCAATGTCTCCCAGACCTATGAATGGTCCTGTCCACCCAGGCTTCTCACCCAGTGGTGGGGGTACTGTAAGGAATCCCAACAAACTATGGGCTTTCAACGCCACCTCTTGCCTAAGGAGGTTTAGGAACAATTCCATGTCCCCCAAATCTGTGATGGTTCCTGTTTGTCCGGAGGTCTCACTTGAAGGGGGGGACACTGTAAGGAATCCACTACTGGCTTTGACTATAGCCTTGCAGAATCATGCAGTTGCAAGCTTCCCCTGGCAATAAAAGGCACATGTGCTGCCTCTCATTGCAGCTTCTGCCCTGTGCTACATCATTGCAGGAATACTCAAAAACCCTCCTCCTGTGATTGGATCTCCGCCCTTTATATTCTAGGCGTTGGCACTGAACCAGCGCCGAGCATAATTTCCTACCTGGACGTTACTGTCTCTGCCACAAACCGCCCCAGGCCTCTCTCCAAGTGTTCTTACCTTCAAGTTCCTGAGTATCCAGAAGCCTGTTCCTGGACGTCCGTGCTGAAGCGTTGTTGCCAGCACTGGTACCTGCTGCATTCCCTCCTAGCAGTGGCTACCCTTCCTTTCTCTGCGGCCAGCTGCTATTTCCTTGCAGTGGCCTGCCCTGGACGTCTGTGCTAAAGCGTTGTTGCCAGCACTGGTACCTGCTGCATTCCCTCCTAGCAGTGGCTACCCTTTCTGTTCCTGCGACCTGCTGCTATTCCCCTGCAGTGGCCTGTCCTGAACGTCTGTGCTGAAGCGTTGTTGCCAGCACTGGTACCTGCTGCATTCCCTCCTAGCAGTGGCTACCCTTCCTTTCCTGCGACCTGTTGCTATCCTCTTGCAGTGGCCTGCCTTGGACTTCTGCGCTGAAGCGTTGGTTCTTCCCGTCGCTGCCCTGCGGTGAACTTCGGCCAGCCTGCTTTCTCCTCTTGCTGAGATCGGCATCATGGGCCGAGGCCGCTCCTCGCGCAGAAGCCACCCCCGCGCTCACGCTCCTAAGCTGAAGCGGGGAACTCCTGACTTCCTGTTGCCGAAATCCTGCTTCATTAATGACGATGCTGCCTTCTCCAATCCTGACCCTGCGATGTACGACTATGAACTGCGCACTCCGGATCAGTCTGCGTGGACTAAGGTCGGTGATTATATAACTCCACCTCAGCCCCGCGGTCCGGTCCCGGTTTGTGGCGAGCATCGGCGTAACAGAAGGAGGGTGTGAGATATGAGGAGGAGTGGTTGAGAGAACAGGAGGAGAACAGGGGTGAGAGAGGAAGAGGAGGAGGGCGTGAGAGAGGAGGAGGGGGTGATAGAAGATGAGGGGTGAGATAAGAGAAGGAGGAGGATGATGAGAGAGGAAGAGGAGGAGAGTGATGAGAGAGGAAGAGGGGGAGGGAGGTGAGTGTGTGGAGTGGGAGGGTGAGAGGAGGAAAGGAATGGAATGATGAGGAGCGGTAGGGAGAGATGAGGAGTAGGAGGTAGAGAGATGGAAAGAAGGGATAGAGGAGGGGCGGAAGGGAGAGGTGAGGAGCGGAGGGAGAGAGGAGGAGTGGGAGGGAGAGTTGAGGAGTGGGAGGGGGGTGGAAGAGGAGGAGTGGGAGGAGGTATGAAAGAGAGGAGTTGGAAGGGGGTAAGAGGAGAAGAGGTATGGGGTAAGAGGAGGAGTTGGAAGGGGGGAGAGGAGGAGTGGGATGGGGTAAGTGGAGTAATGGAATGGGGTAAGAGTAGGAGGAGTGGGGTGAGAGAGAAAGAGAGGGAAGGGGGCAAGAGAGAGGATGAGGGAAGGTGAGGAGGGAGAAGAGAAGATGAGGAGGGGGTGAGAAGATGAGGAGGTTGGGTTAGAAGATGAGGAGGGGAGTAAGAGGATGAGGAGCGTGGCCAAGAGGATGAGGAGGAGAAGAGAGAGATGAGGAGGGGGGAGAAAGACAGGATAATGAGCTGGAGAGAGGGATGATAAGGAGGGGGGAGAGAGGGAGGATGAGGAGTGGGGTTGAGAGAGGGAAGATGAGGAGGGGAGGGTGAGAAAGGGTGGATGAGGCAGATGAGAGAGGGAGTATAAGGAGTAGAGGGTGAGGGAGAGAGGATGAGGAGAGTGAGAGAGAGAAGTTGGAAGAGGATGAGAGGGAGAGGTGAGAGATAAGATGAGGAGCAGGCAGGAGAAATGATGAGGAGGGTGAAAGAGTATGAAGAGGGGGAGACAGAGGATAAGGACGGAGAGTTATAGAGAGAGAGTGAGAGAGAGAGAAGAGTGGGAGGGGTGAGAGAGGATTAGGGGGTGAGAGAGAGAGAGTATGAGGAAGAGGAGAGAGGATGGGGAAGAGAGAAGATGAGGCGGGGAAGATAGAGATGATAAGGAGGGCAGAGAGAGAATAAGGATGGGAGAGAGAGACATGATAAGGAGGGGGAGAAAGAGTGAGGATGAGTCAGGTTGAGAGAGGGAAAATGAGAAGTGGGGGTGAGCGAGGGAGAATGAGTAGGGGAGGATGAGGGAGGATGAGGAGTGTTTTGAGAGAGGGTTGAAATGGAGGATGAGGAGGGGTGAGAGAAAGCGAGGATAAGGAGAGTTGAGAGAGTGAGGATGAGTTGGTTGAGAGAGAGAAAATAAGGAGTGGGGGGTGAGAGGGAGTATTAGTAAGGGAGGATGAGAAGTGGGTTTAGAGAGGGAGGGTGAGGAGGGAAGGGTGAGAGAGGGATGGGTAGAAAGGGAGATAAAAAGAGAGGGATGGGTAGAGAGGGAGATAAAAAGGGGTGGGTGAGAGACGGAGGATGACGAGGGGAATATGAGTGAGGAAGGATAAGGAGGGGGATGAGAAAGGGAGAATAGGGTGGGTGAGAGAGAGAGAAATAATGAGGGGAGTGGATGAGAGAGAATGGGGCTATAATGTTTTTAAAAAATCTGAAAGTTCAGTGGCGGGAGGTAGGGGGGAGGGATGTGTGTGGGTGTCGGGGTTGAAGGATTGCTTAGAGTGCTGAATACTCGCACCAGACCTGGATGTGTTTACTTGTAGGAGTTCTGTGTATATTTTAGTGTGGACACCCAGTACTTTATAAATATGTTAACCAATAAGCATACATTCACCCCCCATCCACCCCCCCCCCCCCCATTTTACTGACTAGGAGCTAGAGTACTGTAATTAAATATCACTTTACTAATTTGGGTTGTGACACTTTTCTGAAATTATAGAACTAGGTGACGGGTCAGTGGTATTTTGTGGCACCAGTCCTCACTCAGGATCTAAGTCTAGGTAACTAGTGTTATGCTGTGCTCACCACGGACAAGGAGGGACCCCGAAACTGAGGTGAGATGGGTAACAAACTGCACCCACAGCTACGGGGACACGCCTAGAAAGTGGAAAATAGGCGTCTGGAACCATCTGGGAGTATAAGATAAAGTAAGATACTCGCCAAACGAGAAGGGAGGTTCCAGGAGATAGGTGGTACTGAGAGCCTGGGGTCCAGAGCCGGGAGGTAGGTCGGAATCCGCAAGCCAAGGTAAAGGGGTCGGGGAGTCCAGGAGGTCAGGATACAAACCAAGGGTAGAAGTCCAGAGCGGGTCCACAGCCAGGCCGGTTCGGTACACAAGGGATCACTAAGGAGACAAAGAGACAGGAACTGAGTCAGGCACGACCGTGGTTAACACAGGTCATTCAAAGCTATGCTCAGCCAAATGAAGAGAGTACAGGGAAAACGGCGGTGCATCTGCTGCTGCTGCTGAAGATTGGAAACCACAAACTGCAAACCACAAAATATCCTAGGTGCAAAAATTTATTTTAGGGCATAGTAACAGCCAAAAAGAACACTCTGACGCATTTCCCGTGGTATCCCACGCTTTATCAAAGTTTGTGGTTTCCAATCTTCAGCAGCAGCAGATGCACCGCCGTTTTCCCTGTACTCTCTTCAATTGTTCCTTGGTAGGAGCACGCAGGACAGGACCAGGATATCCCCAAAGTCAGCAGTGAGTAATCCATTTACTTCATTTATGTGATCAGTCCCACACACGGTTACCTACTGCACCGACACACTTTATTCGAGCAAATGCCCAGTTTGTACCTGGCAGATACCTGGAATCCGCCGCTGCTCACCTCTTGCATGCTTCGTTGCGTTTGCCTTCCCAGCCACGGTTCATGCCTGGCTGACAGGGGCCTGATCTGTTAAATGATAATGAGAAGGATTTACTAGGCTGCAATGCTTCGCGTGTCCACCAGATGGCATAAACTCATGACTTGTAAAGCGCCGAATCAGTAATGTGTGGCTTGCAGTTGCAGTTGCCCGCTTTATTGTGTGTAGTGGGGATGGGTGAGGGGGGGTATTTGGCCCTTGGTGTGAGTTTAGGACTTGCGGGGGTGGGGGGGGGTTTGCGGGTGCACTTAACCCCTTCACGACCGTAGCAGTTAATACCGCTACGGTCATGAAGGGGTTAAGCCCTCCCGCTACCCCCCCCCCGCAAGCCCTAAACAACCATCGTTGGGGCTAATACCCCATTCACCCACCCTCCCGCTACCCACAATAAAAAAATACACACACACAGCACAGCAGCCGCCAAAAAATAAATAAATAAATCTAAATAAATAAATGACAATAAATACATTTGAAATACATTTTTATTGATAGTGTAGATGTGCAGGGGGTCTCCGGAGCTGAATCGCGTTGGTTTCAGGTCTGGGGACCCCCGGCCCCCCGAGATACAGGCCCCTTTATGAGGTGCTCATAAAGGGGCCTGTATCTCAGGGGGCCCCAGACCTGAAACCAACGCGATTCAGCTCCGGAGACCCCCTGCACATCTACACTATCAATAAAAATGTATTTAAAATAATTTGTATTGTGCCGATGTTTGCGCAGAGAGAGAGCAGCGGATCTCTCTCTGCTGCAAACACATCTCGCCCCCGCCGCCCATACAGTAGTATCATTTATGTATGTGCATATACAGTACTGTACTGTATGTGTACAGTACTGTATGTTAGGGCTTATAGGGGTTGTTGTTATACAGTATATATATATATATACAGTATATATACTGCATTACAATTCATTATAGGGGACGGCTTCACAGAGAACAGCTCGCAAGCGCCACCATGTGTATTTTCACGGCATTGCAGTATTTCAGCAAGCCGGAATAAAAAGCTTAAATCCCTGCCGGAAAATAACGCAATGCACTCTGGCAGAAAACGATCAGAAACCTGAATACACCCGAGTACACCCGAATTCGCGGGACTAGCCGAGCTCGAATAAAGTGTGTCGCCAGTGTAGACCACCACATAAGACTTACCTATATGGCTAGTGGCATAATCTATGGGAGTGTGTTTAACATTGGACTATCTGGAATCCTGAGTCTTATGAACTGTCCTATGCTATGAAGATGTTTATATTTTTATATCATGATCAAACATTGCCTACTCCTGGTTAGCATCACAAGTGGGAATTAACCCTCCCCTTCCATTCCATATGCTCAGCCAAAGAATGAATGGCTGAGCAAGGTATAAGTAGGAGGAAGGAACAATAGGGAGAGGGGGAGTAACGAGGGAGCGGCCCCAGGGAAGATAGGGATTGGTAGGGAGAAACTTACCACAGCTGCGCTAGATGTGCAGCTTGTGAGCGGTGCACGCGCATCAGGCGTGTGCGCCGCGCGGGAGAGGCGCATGGGAGTGTGTTTAACATTGGACTATCTGGAATCCTGAGTCTTATGAAATGTCCTATTCTATGAAGCTGTTTATATTTTTATATCATGATCAAACATTGCCTACTCCTGGTTAGCATCACAAGTGGGAATTAACCCTCCCCTTCAATTCCATATGCTCAGCCAAAGAATGAATGGCTGAGCAAGGTATAAGTAGGAGGAATGACCAATAGGGAGAGGGGGAGTAACGAGGGAGTGGCCCCAGGGAAGATAGGGCTTGGTAGGGAGAAACTTACCACAGCTGCGGTAGATGTGCAGCTTGTGAGCGGTGCACGCGCATCAGGCGTGTGCGCCGCGCGGGAGAGGCGCGTGCGGCCTCAGCTGGGGGCGGGAACTCCTCCTGAGGGAGGACGTAAAGGTCCTCGGCCGTGCGCGCGCATGCGTGAGATCAGTAGCCGCCACGGGAAGTGGAGGAGAAGGAAGATCCCGCCCGCGGCGGCGAGGAGGCAGAGCTGGAGCGGGGGTAAGTAAAGTCACGGGGGGAACCCCTTTAGAGAGAGGTGTTCCCCCGGACCTCACAGTACCCCCCGTTGAGGAGCAGCCTCAGGACGACTCCAATATGGCTTTTGGGGAAATTTGGAGTGAAAGAGTCTCAGCAGTCTGGGGGCATGTATTTGATGGTAGGGTTCCCAAGATCTTTCCTCTGGACCAAAGCCCTTCCAGTGAACCAAGTATTGTACCGAACCCCTCGTCCTCCTGGAATCCAGAATAGACTGAATTTCGAACTCTTCCTGCCCCTGAACTATGACTGGTTTAGGGTCAATCGGTGTTCTATGGAACCTTGGACTCTGGGACACAGGTTTCAGCAGTGACACGTGGAACACGGAGGGTATCCTCATGGATGGAGGAAGTTCCAGACGATATGCCACAGGATTGATCCGTTCTATTACTGAGAATGGACCCAAGAACCTGGGAGCAAGCTTATGGCTTGGGTCTTCAGTCTAATGTTCTTGGAGGAGAGCCAGACCTTATCCCCTGGTTTGAAGACTGGTGCCTGGCGACGGTGACGATCTGCATGTGCCTTTTGTCTATGGGTTGCAATTCTCAAAGCCTCTTGGATCCTTTTCCAGGATTCCTGAAGATCCTTGATTCGGTTATCGGTCGCTGGAACCCCGGAAGGAACTGAGGTGATGGGCAGCTGACCCAGGTGAAACCCATAATTAATGAAAAAAGGGGATTTCAATGTGGAGCTGTTCTTTAAAGAGTTATGGGAGAACTCTGCCCACGGAAGTAAATCTACCCAATTGTCTTGGCTGTCTGCGATGAAGCATTGGAGGTATTGCTCCAGAGTTTGGTTCGTTCTCTCGGTTTGCCCAAAATTTTGAGACAAATTGTGTACCTCGATTGGATACGATGGAAAGAGGAACTCCGTGAATGCGGAATATTTCCTTAACAAAAATGTCTGCCAGGGTAGGGGAATTGGGTAGGCCTTTGAGAGGAATGAAATGGGCCTGCTTGGAAAAACGATCCACGACAACCAAAATGGTGTTCACCACTTTAGAGTTTGGAAGTTCCACCACAAAGTCCATGGACAGATGACTCCATGGGCGTTCAGGTATAGGGAGGGGTTGTAGAAGACCATATGGCTTTTTACGAGCGGTCTTAACCTGGGCGCAGATTGGACAAGTTTTTACGTACTCTGAAATGTCCTGCAACATGGTTAGCCACCAAAAGGTCAATGAGGTCAGAAGTCCTGCTAATGCCTGGATGACCGGCTGACCTTGAAGAATGACCCCACTCAAGAATCTTCTTAAGGAAGCGTGGAGCTGCATACAGACGGCCGACCGGCACCTTAAGGCCCCTCGGGAGATTAGATTGTGCTGATATGACCTAATCCAGGATACCAAAAGAGTTAGCCGAAACAATATATTTGGAGGGTAAGATTGTTTCGGAGATAACTTCGAAATTGTCCTCAAATAGGAATTGACGTGAAAGTGCGTCTGCCTTTTGATTCTTTAAACCAGGAATGTAAGATATGAGATAATTAAATCTCGGGAAAAAAAGAGACCATCGAGCCTGACGCGCCTCAAGGCGACGTGCACTCTCAATGTAAAGTAAGTTTTTATGATCAGTAAAGATCGAAATGGGGGTCTCCGTTCCCTCCAGAAGATGTCTCCATTCCTGAAGGGCGAGTTTAATAGCCAAGAGCTCTCTGTTTCCGACGTCATAGTTCTGTTCTGCTGAAGAATTTTTTTTTGAAAAGAACCCACAGGGATGAAGTTTGGCCTGTGGGGATTGTCTCTGAGAGAGAATGGCGCCAGCACCGACGTCGGATGCGTCTACCTCTAGGGTAAAGGGAAGCCCGGGGTCAGGGTGATGCAAAATAGGAGCAGAAGCGAAAGAATTTTTGAGGGAGTCGAAAGCTTGGAGAGCTACAGGAGACCAGACTTCTGTGTTAGCTCCCTTCTTGGTAAGGGCAGTAATGGGGGCCATGGTAGAAGAAAAATTCTTGATGAATTTACAATAGTAATTCGCAAATCCCAAGAATCGCTGTATGGCCTTCAGGGAAGTGGGTTGTGGCCATTCTAAGACAGCCTTGAGTTTGACTGGGTCCATAGAGAAGCCAGTGCTAGAAAAATATATCCAAGAAAGGTAATGGAAGAAAGATGAAAAGAACATTTCTCTAGTTTAGCATAGAGGTTGTTCTCCCGAAGGCGGGACAGGACTAATTTGGTGTGTTGAATGTGGTAAGAGAGGGATTTGGAAAAAATAAGGATATCGTCAAGGTATACGATAACGAAGCTGTCGAGGAGATCACGGAAGATCTCGTTGACAAACTCCTGGAAGACCGCCGGGGCATTACACAGGCCGAAAGGCATGACTAGATATTCATAATGCCCATCCCGGGTGTTAAAGGTGGTCTTCCATTCGTCGCCCTGATGATGCGGACAAGGTTATAGGCTCCGCAGAGATCAAGTTTGGAAAAAATTGTTGCCCCTTGTAAACGATCGAAGAGTTCTGAAATAAGTGGCAGGGGGTAACGGTTCTTCATCGTAATTTTGTTAAGACCTCTGTAGTCAATACAGGGGCGCAAGGAACCATCCTTTTTCTTAACAAAAAAAATCCAGCTCCAGCTGGAGATGAAGAATTGCGGATAAAACCTTTCCTCAAGTTATCCTGGATATACTCGGTCATGGCCTTGGTTTCGGGTATGGATAGGGGGTAAGAACGGCTCTTGGGTAAGGTAGCACCGGGAAGGAGCTCAATGGGACAGTCAAAGTCTCTATAGGGAGGTAACACTTCAGAACGTACCTTATCAAAAACATCCGCCAAGTCCCAGTAGACCGTTGGAAGGGAAGTTTTATACTCTGCGGGTAATTCCACTCCGGCTAACATCCGTTTGGGGGAAAGACAGGTCTTAAGGCACTGGGGGCTCCATCGTATGGGTTCTTTATTAACCCAATCTAATTGTGGGTTATGAAGTTGCAGCCAGGGGAGTCCCAGAATTACATCTACCGATGGAGTGTGGATCATGTCCAAGATAATCTTCTCTTGGTGACCGTCCTCCGTGGAGAGGGATAAAGAACAAGTCTCCAGGGAAATAAAGGCTGGTTGGAGTGGACGCCCATCTATGGCCTCCAGACCAACTGGAACAGCCTTAGATTGGAAGGGAATCCCATTCCTATAGGCAAAACTCTGATCAATAAAGTTCCCCTGAGACCCAGAATCTATAAATACAGAAGCGGGGATCAGGGAGTTATTCCAGGCCAGAGAAATAGGCAGCATTATACGATTGGGAAGTACTTTTGAAGAAGAAAGAGGAGAAGAGATTATACCCAAGGAGACCCTCTCATACCTTATTGGGTCCTGGCGTTTCCCGGTCGCAGAGGACAGCTTACCAGCAGATGACCGGGATGACCACAGTAATGGCACAGTCCACCATCTCGTCTGCGCTGTCTCTCAGACGCGGATAGCCGATGACCTCCGAGCTGCATAGGTTCGGGCTCATCCATGGGTTGGGGGACGTAATGAACGAGACTGCGGCTGGAAGACCGGGAGTAGGTGGTACGAGGAAGAGCGTGTTCCAGTCTTCTCTCTCGTAACCACTGGTCCACGCGGATACAGACCGCAATGAGATCCTCCAATCTGGTGGGTCTCTCCATAGTGGCCAGCTGGTCCTTGATGGCATCCAACAGAACCTGCCAAAAAGCTGCTGATAGTGAGCCATCATTCCAGGAGGTCTCCGCCGTAATGGTCCGGAAGTCCAAAGCATACTCTGCAACAGGACGAGAACCCTGGGAAATATGGAAGAGAGAAGAATCTGCCGTAATTTGGCGACCAGGTGTATCAAATACTTGCCTGAATTCTCGAAGAAAGCGAGAATAGTCGTGCGTCATGGCAGGCTCCCGCTCCCAGATGGGGGATGCTCAGGCTAGGGCCTTTCCATTCAAGAGAGACATAATATAGGCCACCTTTGAACGAGCAGTGGGGAAGCGCGAAGGAGATCATTCAAATTGCATCACACACTGAATAAGAAACCCTCTGCACTCGTGGGGATCCCCTGCATAGCGGTTGGGAGCCGGGAGACGAGGATCCACAGCCACGGGAAGACCCGGGGAGTAAAACGCCGCAGCTGCCATGGCAAATGAGCCTGGGAAAGGCTGCAACGAGGAGAGTCTAGAGAGCTCCTGCGTCATGGAGGCAAGCTGTGCCTCTAGCTGGAGAAGTTGCTGCATGGGGCTTGGTTGCTCAACCTCTTCGGGGTCCATGTCTGTGGGGCTGAGCATAATGTTATGCTGTGCTCACCACGGACAAGGAGGGACCCCGAAACTGAGGTGAGATGGATAACAAACTGCACCCACAGCTACGGGGACACGCCTGAAAAGTGGAAAATAGGCATCTGGAACCGTCTGGGAGTATAAGATAAAGTAAGATACTCGCCAGACGAGAAGGGAGGTTCCAGAAGATAGGTGGTACCGAGAGCCTGGGGTCCAGAGCCGGGAGGTAGGTCAGAATCCGCAAGCCGAGGTAAAGTGGTCAGGGAGTCCAGGAGGTCAGGATACAAACCAAGGGTAGAAGTCCAGAGCGGGTCCACAGCCAGCCCGGTTCGGTACACAAGGGATCACTAAGGAGACAAAGAGACAGGAACTGAGTCAGGCACGACCGTGGTTAACACAGGTCATACAAAGCTATGCTCAACCAAAGAATGAATGGCTGAGCAAGGTATAAGTAGGAGGAAGGACCAATAGGGAGAGGGGGAGTAATGAGGGAGCGGCCACAGGGAAGATAGGGATTGGTAGGGAGAAACTTACCACAGCTGCGCTAGATGTGCAGCTCGTGAGCGGTGCACGCGCATCAGGCATGTGTGCCACATGGGAGAGGCGTGCGTGGCCTCAGCTGGGGGCGGGAACTCCTCCTGAGGGAGGACATAAAGGTCCTCGGCCGTGCGCACGTATGCGCGATATCAGTAGCCGCCGCAGGAAGCGGAGGAGAAGGAAGACCCCACCCGCGGCGGCGAGGAGGCAGAGCTGGAGCAGGGGTAAGTAAAGTCGCGGGGGGAACCCCTTTAGAGAGAGGTGTTCCCCCGGACCTCACATCTACACTGCTGTTATATTTCTGTTTCCTCTTTCTTTTTTTAAAAAGTGTTTCCGGACATTTTTCAGGATTTCTCCTTATATTGCCACTTTAATATATATTTTTGTTAAAAACATTTTTTTTAATTGATTTGCTTTTGTATTTTATCTTTAACTGAATGCTGGAACTTCATATACTATATACCTCTTCATGCACGATGATGGCAAACAGCCAGTTCCTTTGACACCTTTAATCTATTATTGATCTAAAAAAAAAATCATGGTATGCTGTTTCTTTTCCTTTTCGTTATGGAAGTATATAGTTATCACAACATTCTCTTTACATTTGCAGTAACCATCAAGGCTACACATTACCTATATATGCTAAGGACACACAGTACTATGGTTACATTTGCATCAATACCTACAACTCTAAGTATATATATATATATAAAAATAAAAAAAATTGGAGTAGCGCCTTAGGAAGCTTGATAAGGATAAATCAGCTGTGTAAATCAGATAGAGTTAACAAGGCTATTGACCAAAGAATCCCCAAAAGGGTGAATTTGTGATAAAAACAACTGAAATCTATAGCAAAAATAAAAAATATGAAACATAAAAAATAAAATAAAAACCAGATGTCAGTTGAAATTCCAAAAAATGTACTTAGTCCACTGGAGTTTTGCTGCCCGTATATAAGGATCACCAAATCCCAAGGATATCTGCAGAAAACAAGAAGAAAAAACAGGCGCACTCCTAGTGTGATAAAGTATAAAACAGTTTTTATGGGATTGTAAAATATAAAAAGCACACTCACAAACAGAGTAAAAATAATAGCATTTATGAGATATACTCAATTGCCCTGAAGCTGTGAAGGGAATGTATCAGCCTGTCCTGTTGGTGCCACCTCTGGTGTATCCGTTGGTTCAGCAAGGTGCACTGGAGCTACCACAGCCAGATGATGTAATAATCAGAAACACGGTCAGAGACTCCCTCCAGATACACCTCCCACAGCTCTCACTGCTCACCAGCAGGCAACTGCAAAACCGGAAGCGACAGCAGTCCCAAGCAAAATAGCAACAGCTCCAAGGTACGAGTGCGCTTTTTATATTTTACAATCCCATAAATACTGTTTTATACTTTATCACACTAGGAGTGCGCCTGTTTTTTCTTCTTATTTTCTGTATATATATATATATATATATATATATATATATATACAGTGCTCGACAAATAATGATAACCTGTCGCCCGTTGCGAGTGGATTTAGGCAGCTGGC